>NC_052618.1:35487995-35567297 GCF_016545825.1 Eucalyptus grandis
AAAATCTTGTATTAAGATTTTGCGTAATTCATTTGTAAGATTGATAAATTAATTAGTGAGAAATTGTGAGGGCCAAATACTGTATAAGTTTTTGGGAGTGACACCTTAGAACGTCACCGTGGCATGTGTCATTTCCGTTTATACTCATAATTATAATTACGCATGAGGAAGCATATTACACTTTTTACAATATCTCTTACTAGAAATTCACACGAGTTTAATAATATATATGTCTTCAACATTATATAAACATAGGTAGTTATTATCACAACAAAATACATAATTTTGGGAAAGGTCAGGATCACCTAACACCATTACTCTCATAATAAACCGAAGTGAGTCTAAACATTAATCAAGCCACCATCCAACTCAAGGATTGATGGCCTTCAACATCATCTCGTCCCCTTCATTGCCATGTATAAGGAGATCATCCCACAAATTTGAAAAATAAAATATATGCTAAAACCCAATAAATGAAATCTCTAAATCTAAGGTGGGAGATTGACTTACCACTCAACTTAGTATAACAAACAACGTGAATTCAAAGTAAACAAAAATAACCATGTATAACAAATGTATAAAAAAAAATCTTTATCTTTTCTATCATGATATGCTAGTGGAAACCATTAACAACATTGCAAGTTCATTTACTTAAAAGCAAGCATATGACATTTTATTTCATAAGGAACTAGCACCACCTAGTAGCTCACCACTATACATAGGAATATATATAAGCTAGTTTATACTTGTCATGAAACTCACAAACACCCACAAGTGAGTCCATACTTGTCACTGGTTAGGACTCATATTGACTCATGTGGTAGCATGAACACTCTCGGGGCATCCCAAACACACTTTCCTCTCGTTCGGTGTGTAATTCAGTTCATTCTTGCCCCACTCGCCAACCTAGAAGCTTGTCAAGAGTTGCTCATTGTCTAAGTCCTTTGGCCTTGGCGACCATTTATCGCCCTCATTGGACCAGGTCGTTACAAGCCCAACAGCTTTTGCCTGATTAGTCACCAAAACCATACACCTACTAGAGAAGGTTCCACATTGGCAGCCCTAGAATATCTACAATGGACATCATGATTATCAACAACTTAAACAACTGATAATGTGAACTTCAACAATGCAAAGAATTGATCACGTGACTAATTGACAACTAGTAATTCGATAACTTAGTTAAATTACAAAAATATCACTTCTAGGTTCACACAAAAAAAAATTGTCATCACATCTTAAAGAAATAATCAAACACCTCTTAGGAAATCCATTAAACATCTCCTAGGCATGGAACAAGCTTAACAATCCAATTCAAATAAACACAATATATCACATACCATTATTAAGACTTACCTACACATGCCAACAAAAGCCAAACACAAATTAACAACCAACAACCAACCAAATCAAATATCCACTCAACTTAGCCCCTAGAGTTTTCACTTACCACAAGTAAAGACTTAATCAACCAAAGCCTTAATGTGGCATCCCAAAAATTCAAGTCACCCTCCAGAGGAATTAAAGTCAATAATTAGGTAATGAGATTACTTATGGTTTATGTTTTAGCCATTAGTTTTCTTAAGGCTATGTGTTTTATACTTGTGTTCTTGAATTTCCTTTATTTAGAACTATAGGATAAATTAATAATCTATGCTTGGCCATGCACCTCATAAATTAATCTCTATAAATAAAATGTTATAAGACTTTGGCCAAGTATGTGTGGCAAATTGGAACTTATGGAATTATAATTTCAAGTGTATGATTATTTTATATTGTAACCTAATACTTTAATTTAAGTAGAGATTTAAAAAAAGGTTGATTTTAGGTTAATTAAGCTTGGATCTTAGGCCCAAGAGGGATGGGCCTAAGATAGGCCAAGTTGGTCGGCCCAAATGGAGGCCCACGGAAGGGCTGTCGCCGGCCCATTGAGGCCCAAGAAGAAGGTGGCCGGCCCATGCATGGGTCTTGCCAAGTGGCAAGAAGAGCCTCCATGCATTGGTCCATTTAAGTGGCATGTGATGATTACTAATGATGAGGTTTAGGGGGGAATAAAAGGGAAGCAGAGAGAGAGAGGTGGCCGGTTCGGCCAAGTGAGAGAGAGGGAGAGAGAGAGATACCGTGCGAGAGAGAGGGAGAGTGAGGCCGAGAGAAGAAGGAGACGCCGCCGCTCGTCCGCCGTGTGCTGCCGTGTTCGCCGCCGTGTGCCGCAGTTCGTGTGGTCTAGAGGCAAGTTGGGAATCCACTTCCTACTCTTGCACCAATGTTTTGTATGTATGGTCGGAATCTAGGATTATTTGGAGGCATGGGAGTGAAGCTATGTGTTTTGTTCTTGGTTGCATGCTGTTTTCGTATAAAACCGTCCGAATCAGAACTTTGTGAGAGCTTGCATGCATGTTTAGAGTCCGATTTTGACTTTGATATCTTCATTAAAGTTGTAGCTAACATCTTAAAATAGAACATAATAAAATTTGGTGTAAAATGATGGATATTTGAGGGGTCAAAATCTCATCCTACGGAAATGCTAGATCTGGAATGTTTTCGCATAAACTGTTTGAGTCAGAAACTTGTGAGAGCTTTGCATGCATGTTTAGAGTTCTATTTTGACTTGGATCTCTTCATGAAAATTGTAGCTAACGTATTAAAATACAACATACTAAAATTTGGTGGAAAATGATGGAGGTTTAAGGGGTTAAACTCTCATCCTACGGAGACCTCAGATCTGGAACGATTTCACTGACCTTTTGATGGATTTGTGGTTGCATGTTGATTTGTGCTAAGAATCTATCTTCAATTTCTTCATGAAAGTTTTAGGGAACATCTTAAAATACAACATGCTCAAATTTGAAGCAAAATGAACAAGTATAACCTAGTAAATCGACTGAATCTTGGAGACGGTAATTCTGGAGATGTAGTACAGGACACCCGAGACTTCATGTACCTAAACGACGACTATACTCTGGATTTTTGACTTAGATCTATTCATGAAACTTGTAGAAAACATCTTGATGTAAAACATATCCGAATTTCAGAGGAAAGGAAGAAGGATAGGTAGGTGAAAACTCAGTATTTCGGAGAATCATGCACTGGACGATTCGGTGTTAGATCCAGAAGCTTCGTGTGACTGTAGAAAATAATCTAAAAAGAATCTGACTTGGAAGTATTCATGAAAAATGTACGTTAGTGTCTTGGCTATAACTCGGTAAAATTTAGTAATTTTTGGAGGTCGTATGGATATTTTAATCAAATTATTTTGAAAACTGTGTATTCTGATTTCATCCGAAAATTACATGCTGTTTTGTGTGAATTGTGGATTTGTGTGGAATTCTATTTGGCCATGTATTTTGCATGAAATCATTATCCTATCGTCTTGATTATCACTTGCCTTAATTTTTATAATTTTTGAGAATTATATAGATATTAAATTTAGTATTTTTGAAAATGGCACAAGCTGGAAATTTAAATAAATGTAAAAGGGCATGATAAATGGATTATTTTAATTGGCATAAATTCCATAAATTTTATTGTACCATGTAGCATGAATGATGAGGTCTTGATGTATGCATGACAATGAATTGAGATGCATGTATGAATTCCATGCTGAATATGATTTTGATTGCCATTACATCATACGCCATGCTAAATTGAGACCGAAATTGGTGAACATGAATAATGGTAAATGAGGAGATTGTTGTGGCGGATGATAATGCCTAGAATGTATAGAGATACATTGCCGAATGGCCCTGGGAGTTTCAGGATGCCCGGAAAGTTGGGGGTGCCGGAAGCCCTGGAGGTCTGTGCCCAGGGGGATGTCTCGCGATGCCAGTAGGGGTGCGGGATGCCCGGCCAGGGAGTGTAAATGCCGGAAGCCTCGGAGGTCTTTGCCCAAGGGGATGCCTCGTGATGCCAGTTGGGATGCGAGATGCTCGGAATGTGGGGGGCCGGATGCTCGGTGGCCTGGAATGGCTGAATGCCGGAGGTTTTTTTTCTCGCGATGCTAGGATGAGGCGCAAGTGTAAAAGATGAGATGAAAGTGGTGATCCGAGGAAGGGTGATGTGGTGATCAAATTGAAAGTTAAAAGTGGAAATTGAGACATATATGATATGGCATGATGATGATGATGATGATGATGATGATGATGATGATGTATGATGTGATATGATGATGATCACCTATGGCATGATGACATGTGTATGATGATGATATGCATATATGATATGGCATGATGATGATGATGATGATGTATGATGTGATATGATGATGATCACCTATGGCATGATGACATGTGTATGATGATGATATGCATATATGATATGGCATGATGATGATGATGATGATGATGATGATGATGATGATGATGATGATGATGATGATGATGATGTATGATGTGATATGATGATGATCACCTATGGCATGATGACATGTGTATGATGATGATATGCATATATGATATGGCATGATGATGATGATGATGATGATTATGATGTATGATGTGATATGATGATGATCACCTATGGCATGATGACATGTGTATGATGATGATATGCATATATGATATGGCATGATGATGATGATGATGATGATGATGATGATGATGATGATGATGATGATGTATGATGTGATATGATGATGATCACCTATGGCATGATGATATGAGTATGACATGATGATATGCATGTATGTGTTATGACTGTGATGATGATGCTTGATAGTATACGCATGGCTTCAAGGTAAGTAATGCCTGGAATGCATGTATGACTTGTATGATGCATTGAGTGGTTATTGGATTCCTTTACCTGCTGAGTAGTTGTACTAACCTCTTTTCGGGACCAACATTTCAGATTAGCAACATGCCGCTCCTTGCCATCACGCGGGGTGTGTTTTACGGTCTACCATCCGATGTCGAGGTCGAGTGCAAGGAGTTTGGCTGTCATTCTGTTCCTGGATTGACGTATATTCGAGTGCGCTGTTTAGTCATGTATGACGTAGGCCTGGCTAGGGGCCCGATTGTCCAGGAGTTCATCTCCGTCCACATTCGTCGCGATGGGGTGATGCGAGGGATGTTGCCGCCGCCATCGCCTGATGCACCGGGTTGGGTGTGAGGGACCGTGCGTGACGAGTAGGAGCTGGATCTTTTTGGGGATAGTTTAGTCGACATTGATGGGATTGTTGCACGTGTGTTGTAGCGGGTCGAGGGTTCTTTTTGGGGTTTTAGGCCGGACGTGGCTGAGTCCTGGCTTTTCCTTTTGATGTATCGACCCAAAAAAATCCCATCTTGAAAATATATGTAAATAAAGTGTCGTGGCTTGTCTAATTAATCATGATGATTAGTGGTGTGTATTTGTATCATGGTTGATAGGGGGAGAGATGATGATGTTTTATTTTGCTTCCGCTAATGAGTCGCACTGGGACCGTTTTAAAAAAAATGTCTATGAATTACGACGCTTCTTCTAGAGAGAGGTAGTAAGGTGTAACGTTGGTGCCTGTGGCAACTTCCGAAGGGTTCGGGGTGTCACACTTAATCATCTTATAACTTTGAAAGATGGTATTTTTAAGCTTTAAAGATGTGAGGATGAAATTTTTGTTTTCACTCAAAAGATTGAAAAAAGAAACTAAAAGTGAAAGGTGATAGAAGATCTCTATAGAAAAAAGTTGGAATTGTTTCTTGGAACTTGAAGACATATATGAAGGTCTTTTTATAGGCCAAATGAATCTTACAAACCAAGGTTAAAAGTAATGATAACTTTGAGTTAAAATCATAAGATCTAAGAGTAGAAGGCTATGTGTCCCAATATAGATATTTCAAATGGCCCTAAGCAGGTAGCTAATACACAAGTGGCTCATGAGGTTAGCTAGAGAGATATTTTAGTTGAAATGAGAGAGGGCTTCTTCTTTTTGGCCAAGAAAAAAGGAACGAGTCATCAATGCATTAATGTACTATGTTGTTATGAATGATGTCATGCATGATATCATGGGTGGTCAAATTTTAATGTTTCAAACTAAAGAGCATGTGAGTTAAAACACTTGGTGCGAAACACTTGGTGCGAAATGAAGAGAGGTGTTCAAGTAGAAAAGCTACAAAGTGGTAAAATTATATGGCTTCATCTAATAATAAGGCCAATGGAGATGAACTAAGTAGCGATGACCTTGAGGACATATGGCCACATTTAATTTGTTTGAATACATAACCAAGGTTAAAGGTAACAAAGACCTTGGGTTAAAATGCAAGGTGTATAGAGGAGAATGGTGCTTCAATATAAAAAATGCAAGTGGCCTTACAAGTGGTCTAATAAGAGTGGCCAAATGAGAGATATTTCGAGAGAAGGCTTCTTGGCCAAATAAAATGAGTGATTTATCTAGACATTAATTGGCTAAGGTTGAAATAGATGGTGTAATGCATGATGTCATCACCAAACTAAGTTCAATTCACAAACTAAGGACATGTGACTTAAAACACTTGGTGTAGAAATAATGAGAGATGGTATACATTAAAGATGGACCAATGGCTCATTTGTATGGCTTCCAAAGTAGATATTTTGTTAAATTATCAAAATATCTATTAAACTAGTATGTAGACAAGGAAATCAATATTCATTCCAAATATTGATAAATCATAAAAATATTTCGAACTCACTTAAAATATTAGTGAAAAATAACAGATGTTAGGAAAATTTCAATTTAGTAAATTCAAAACTTCATTATGCAATTTGAGGACTACAATTAATATGGCGACCGTCACTTAACATCGCTAACATACATGTCAATATCTGTCACTAAACTTAATGCATTGAATTCCAACGATTATGATTGTGACATCCTGATTTTCCAATTCTGTTTTCGATTGAATGAGTTGGGCTTTTTATCGATGCACCTATAGTTCTTTTTTCTGACTTGATCATTCACGAGATAATTTATCCATCAGGTGAAGTCCTTAAGGATTTTAACGCAATAGATTTAAGAATTCGATAAGAAATCAACTGCCCGACCATACTAATTTGCAAGGATCAATACGGCAACGTCAAAATCGATTAGAGGTCGGAGATAGGTTGGTTTGACAGATGCATGTGATTAAAGAGTGGGTGATTCCACCTAATTGCAAAATACTAGTCGAACGGCATTAGATCGATTTTTCTGTCATTTCTGTACCTTGTGCTCGTATTTGAAACCTCGAGATTTTTATGATAACTGAGAGTCGCCAATGAGTCGAAGATGTACAATGTGACTCGAAAATAATCGACCACAGGTCAATTGCACTCAAAATTTCTAAAAGCTACACGGTATGTTATATCACGTTAAATCTGCGTTCGGTTGAAATTAACTACGAATTTGAACCCGATTTCAGAAATTGAAAGTTTTGTCATGTCACGATTCATTTTTGGAACGTCGACTCGTCCTCCGAAGATTTTTCTGCAAACCAGAGTTTTTGGCGAAAAATCAAATTTAGGCGTTTTTGGACTTGGAAAATTAGATGACCATTTTTTGTTGCATTTTTGGCATTCATGTTGGACTAATTTGCCAAGAAAAAATGTAGAATGTGATGTGAGCACCTTGGCTGAATTTATGGGCACCAATTTGAGTCCAATTGAAGAGGAATTGAATGAAATTGAATGGGGAATGTCACAAAATTCGTAGGCCAAGGGGGGAGCAACATTTCAGCCACCTTGGGAGGCTTGTTGGAAAAGCCTTGGGGCAGCAAAGAGGCTGAGGATGAGGCTGAACATGGTGGGGGCAAGTTTGATGAGTGTTTGGATATTTTGTGGCCCCCTCTTTAGCAGCTATCTTCTTCTTCTTCTTCTTCTTCTTCTTCTTCTTCAGCCTTGCTTTCTTCATTGTTGTGCATTTAAGAGCTCAACAAATTTGGAGGAAAGCCAACAGCAACCCGTTGATCACCCCTGCTACCGTCGTGTGCTATTGCTGTTAAATCAATGTCTCGAATTTGAAGATTAGATGAAAAATCAAAAAGGCTTCGCTGGATTCTTGAAATAATTAAAAGATGAATTTTCGGTCTTTAAAGTGAAGCTGCCGAAGATGTGCCCTTAAACGGAAAAAGAAACCCTACGAAACATAAAAGGAAAGACGCATGAAGTCTTGCACGAGAAGCCCAAACGGAGGAGGTGGGGCCCAAGGTCAAAGGTTTGAACTTGGGGGCGCAAACACACGTATAAAAGCATAAGAAAACTACAGATTTTCTTTTCTCTTGGTAAGGAGCCGCGCGAAGCAATAAAATGGGCTGCTGAACGTACGAGCGCAAGAAGCCGCACGCCACCGAGAAGAAAGTGAAGCTGCACGTCCGCCGAGCCAGATTCCGTGAGAAGCTTTGATACGTGATTTCGTACGTACGCAAATCAGGCGTACGTAGATCGTTTTGTTTTGAGCTTGAATGCGCGGTAATTTGTGCCGTGAGTTTATACCTTTAGAGTTGTTTATTTATAAACACTTTGGGTTTGGGGTTAAATCTAGGTGCGAGAAACACTTGAGCAATTGCGCGATTGTAAACTCTGATACTCCGATTATAGTGGATTATTTGCTGCTGGCTCTCCCCGTGGACGTAGGTACCGATACTCGGACCGAACCACGTAAATTTCTGGCGTCCTTATTTTTCTTGTTAATTTCTCTGGTGATTTTGTGTTGACGTAAATTGCAAGACCCTGTCGTTTCCGCATATTATATCCCAACAATTGGTATAAGAGCTTGGGGTTGGATTTCTTGATTGTGATTTGGGGCTTTTGTTGTCTGATTATTATCTGGAAATTCTGTTATTGCAATTATGTCTGAGAGGAAATCTGAGATTTAGAAGTTTGATGGGAGAAATAACTTTGTGTTATGGAGCATCAAGATGCGGGCTTTATTGACAACACAAGGATTGGCCAAGGCACTAGATGGCAAAGATGAGTTGCCGATTATAATGAAAGCCTTAGAGAGGGTAGAGCTTATGCAAAAAGTAAAGAGCATAATCCTGTTAAATTTGTCGGATGATGTCTTACTAGAGGTTATTGAGGAGAAGGATGCCGCAGCATTATGGGTAAAACTTCAAGCATTCTATGTGAAGAAAGGTTTGAACAATCGCTTGTATATGCTGAAGAAGATGTTTCAATTTAGATATACTGAAGGTACGTCTATCAGAACCCACCTAGATAAATTTAATAAACTCATGTTGGATCTGAAGAACGTTGGTAAGATACTTGATGATGAAGAACATGGCATGATGTTGTTAGCCTCTTTACTAGAGTCATGGGAGCACTTTACTGATTCGCTGTTGCAGGGGCGTACTACTATTACCTCAGAGGAGGTAAAATCCGCCTTATTCTCTAAGGAGTGGCAGAGAAAGTTGCGAGATGACGGTCTGGCGAAAGGGGGAGCACAAGCACTGATGATTCGGGGTAGAGAACAACACCGAGAGCCTAGTAGCAGCAGAGGTAAAAGTAGATCGAAATCACACAATAGAAAGTCCAAGGGACGCGTGAAGTGCTTGAGTGTCACGAGGAGGGGCACATCAGGAGAGATTGTCCAAAGCAGAGAAATAAAGTTGATAAGTAAAATGCTACAAGCAGTGTGGCAAACGTTGCTGAGGGGAGCAATAGGGATGCAGGAGCTGTCTTATGTGTGACTGCTACTTCGTCAGGAGACAAATGGGTGCTAGATTCGGGGTGTTCTTATCATATGACGCCTCATAAGAACTGGTTTACTACTTACCAAGCTGCAGATGGTGGTAGGGTTCTTTTGGGGAATAATGTAGTCTGTAAGGCTGTGGGGATAGGGACAATTCGGATCTGAATGCACTATGGGGTGGTTCGCACATTGACAGATGTGAGGCATGTACCAGAGCTCAAGAAGAACCTTATTTCTCTGGGGACACTCGATGACATCGGGTGTAGGTACACCGCTGAAGGTGGAGTACTGAAGATCTCTCGAGGTGCCATGACAGTGATGAAGGGGAAGAAAGTGAATACTCTCTATCATCTACTGGGAGAGACCGTGACTGGAAGTGCTGCTGTTTCATCAGGTGAGTCAGACTCTAACTTGACTCATTTATGGCATATGCATTTAGGGCACATGAGTGAGGCAGATATGACGATGCTGAGTGAAATGGGGTTGTTGAATGGTCAAAAGACAGGAAAGCTAGACTTATGTGAGCACTGCATCTATGGGAAGTAGACTGAGTTAAGTTTATTGCAGCTACTCATTCGACCAAACGACCAGTTGAATATATTCATTCAGACGTCTAGGGCCCGTCTTCGGTTCCTTCGAAAGGAGGTGCCCGATATATGCTGACTTTTATCGACGATTATTCGAGGAAGGTATGGGTTTACTTTCTAAAGCACAAATATGATGTGTTTGATCAGTTCAAGAAATTTAAGGCATTGATTGAGAAGCAATCAGATAAGCAAATTAAGTGCTTGAGAACCGATAATGGCATGGAGTTCTGTGGTAGAGATTTTACTGAGTTCTGAGAGAAAGAATGTATTGTAAGACATCGCATAGTACTTGGGACACCATAGCAGAATGGCGTGGCAGAACGGAAGAACAAAACTTTGCTTAAGTGAGCTCGATGCATGCTTTTGCATGCAGGACTTGGCAAGGAATTTTGGGCTGAAGCAGTAAACATGTCATGTAACCTGGTTAATCGATCTCCATCATCTGCTAACGAGTGGAAGACTCTTGAGGAAGTATGGTTGGGGAAACCTGTTGATTATTCTGAATTACGTATATTCGGATGTCCTGCGTATGCTCATGCAAGTGATGGTAAGCTTGAGTCGAGGTCGAAGAAGTGCATATTTCTGGGTTATGCACATGGGGTGAAAGGCTATCGGCTGTGGTGCACTGATCTCCAGATCACCCGGTTTTTTAATCAGCAGAGATGTAATATCTGATGAGACTGCAATGCTTCAACAGAGGAGTTCTGAGACACAACCAACAGAGAAGACATATCATGGTGTCATAAGTGAGGTGGAGCTTTAGGTGGAGACTCCGGAGACCTCGAAGGTAACTAAAGTTAAGACTACAGATGAAGCCGTAGTTCCTAAAGTCGGTGATAGTGAACAACCAGTAAAGCCGTAGCAGACTATAGCCGCAGATAGACAGAGAAGGCAAATTAAATCATTGGTACGTTATGGTTATACAAATATTGCTTATGCATTAATTGTAGGTGATGAGGTGGAGACAGATGAGTCTTCGTTTTACTCTGAGGCGATGGCTAGTTCGGAGTTGTCATAGTGGCTAGGGGATATGAGTGAAGAGATTGAATCACTCCATCGAAATCAGACACGGGAGCTGGTTAAAGTACCCAAGAGCCAAAAGATTGTCAGAAGTAAATGGGTCTTTAAATGGAAATAGGGCATTCTCGGTGTCGAGGCCGCAATGTATAAGGCGAGACTTGTGGCGAAGGGATATACACAGCGTGAGGGCATTGACTACAATGAGGTGTTCTTTCCTATGGTAAGACATATTTCTATTAGTGTTTTACTTGCCTTAGTTGCTTCATAGGATCTTAAGTTAGAGCAGCTAAATGTGAAAATTGCATTTCTTCACGGTGAATTGGAGGAGCAGATTTACATGAGGCAACCGGAGGGATTTGCTATTCCGGGTAAGGAAGATCATGTTTGCTTGTTAAAGAAATCTTTGTATGGGCTGAAATAGTCTCCTAAGCAGTGGTATAAACATTTTGATGCTTTCATGGCTAGTCAAGACTATTCGAAAAGTCAGATGGATAGCTGCGTTTACTTTAGGAGATTGGATGATGGTTATTTGATTTATCTACTCTTATATGTTGATGATATGCTGATAGCAGCTAAGAATATGTCTGATATTGATGTGTTGAAGAAGCAATTGAATGCTGAATTTGAGATGAAAGATTTAGGTGCTGTAAAGAAAATTTTGGGTATGGAGATTTTGCGTGACAAGGCTGTAGGAGTTTTACGTCTATCTCAAAAGAAATATATTGAGAAGATTGTGGCATGTTTTAATATGCAGTTAGCAAAATCTATAAGTACACCTTTAGTGAAACACTTTAAACTTTCAGATAAATTATCACCGCAGACTGAGGAGGAGGAGGAGCATATGTCCCGTGTTCTTTATTCTAGTGCAGTTGGTAGTATTATGTATACTATGGTATGCACTGGGCTTGATATTTCACAAGCTGTGAGCGTGGTTAGTCGCTATATGAAGCGTCCTGGTAAAGCTCATTGGGAAACTGTGAAGTGGATCCTCAGATATTTGAAGGGGACAACAGACGTGGGTATAGTATACCGGAGGGATAGTAATGGCAGTGAGACCACTGATTTTGTGGATTCGGATCATGCTGGTGACTTGGATGATCGCAGATCTTTAGCAGGGTATGTGTTTACGCTAACGGGTGGTGCGGTTAGTTGGAAAGCGTCCTTACAAGATCACATTGCCTTGTCTTTGACTGAGGCAAAGTACATGGCACTAACCTTTGTAGCGAAGGAGGCGATATGGTTACGAAGTTTGCTCTTGGACTTTGGGTTAGAACAGAAAAGTGTGGATATACACTGTGATAACCAAGGTGCGATATATTTGGCGTATAATCCAGTTTATCACGAGCGAACGAAACATATCAACGTCAGGTACCACTTCATCCGAGATGTCTTAGCCAAGGGTATTATTATTGTTAAAAAGATTTCTACATCAGATAACCCAGTAGACATTATGACTAAGTCTGTTCCTTTGGCGAAGTTCAAGCTTTGCTTGAGCTCTATTGGCGTATGTGAAGAGTGAGCGCCTGTCGAGGCGTTGGGAGAGCAACATGGATGTGAGCACTATAACTTGGCTTCAAATATCGAGCCAAGGTGGAGAATTGTTAAATCAATGTCTCGAATTTGAAGATTAGATATAAAATCAAAAAGGCTTTGCTGGATTCTTGAAATAATTAAAAGATGAATTTTCGGTCTTTGAAGTGAAGCTGCTGAAGATGTGCCCTTGCACGGAAAAAGAAACCCTACAAAACATAAAAGAAAGACGCATGAATTCCTGCACAAGAAGCCCAAACGGAGGAGGTGGGGCCCAAGGTCCAAAGTTTGACCTTGGGGGCGCAAACACACGTATAAAAGCAGAAGAAAACTGCAGGTTTTCTTTTCTCTTGGCAAGCAGCCGCACGAAGCAATAAAAAGGGCTACTGAACGTACGAGCACAAGAAGCCGCATGCCGCCGAGAAGAAAGTGAAGCCGCACGCCCGTCGAGCCAGATTTCGAGAGAAGCTCTTATACGCGATTTCATACGTACGCAAATCAGGCGTATGTAGAGCATTTTGTTTCGAGCTTGAACGTGCGGTAATTTGTGCCGTGAGTTTATACTCTTGGAGTTGTTTATCTATAAACACTTTGGATTTGCGGTTAAATCTAGGTGCGGGAAACACTTGAGCAATTGAGCGATTGTAAACTCTGATACTCCGATTATAATGGATTATTTGCTACTGGCTCTCCCCGTGGACATAGGTACCGATACTTGGACCGAACCACGTAAATTTCTGGTGTCCTTATTTTTCTTGTTAATTTCTCTGGTGATTTCGCGTTGACGTAAATTGCAAGATTCTGTCGTTTCCGCATATTATATCTCAACAGTTGCTGCCCGTCCGAGCAACCCGTAGGCCGCGCTGTCGCCCGCGAGTTCAATCCCGCGAGCTTGTGTCCTCGCGCCAGCTGTGCATCCCCGCGAGCCCTCAAACTGCCGTCAAGCTCCGCCGAAGCTCCTACGTCACCGTCTAGTTGTCCCCAACGTTGCCTAGATTCACCGTCGCCGCTTAGCCGCCTGCCTTATCGCTTCCAACCGCCGTAGCCAAGCCAAGCAGCTCCTTTCCGCCTTAGATAGAGACCGAAGTTCAGCAAGGGCTAAGAGCTTCAAGGCCTATTTTAGGCCTCGTCCGGACCTCGTTTGGTGTTGCTGCAGGCTTGTTTGTCGCTCGCCTTCGCGTCGCCATCGCTGTGAACTCATTGGCCCACAAAATCGGTGAGTTTACTTGCTAAACTCTGCTTAGAGAGTTAATAACGTTTAGTAGGCAGTTAGATTAGGCTAAGTATGGTTTAGGTGGTTAGTTAGTTTGGATTAGTGATTTAATTGCTTAATTATGATTGTTAGGTGGTTATAATAAATTAATTAAGGGCTAGATAGATTGTACTATTTATGTGGATAGGTGCATTATTTTTCTAGGCCCGTTTAGGTGGTTAAATTAGTGTTTCCGGCCTAGATTTGCATTTATTGGATTTATTTGCATTTATTTAATTAATTTTGCTATTTATTAAATTATTTAATATTTTTCGAAAATTATATCGAAATAACTGGTGATTGGAATTTCGTGCTGATTGCAGTGGTGTGCTTAGTTTATACAATTGAATGTTAATTTGTGCAAATTGAGTGGTGATTGTGATTTTCAGTATTTATTTCAAAATTTGAAAATTTTGGTATTTAATTAGAAAATATCGGGTATTAGGTTTTGACACTGAAAATGTTTTTAAATACTATATCAAATAGTGAAATTTAAAAGGAGGGGTATTAATTTTTAAAGTTCAATCTGACCGTATACCCACAAACAATTATTTTCATCGGATGTTTTTAATACGAAAAAAATAGGCCAAATACATTATCTTAATTGAGACATTTGAGTGCAATGTACGGTGTCCTTGGCCGGAATTGAATGATCGTGTGATGGTTAAAAGAACCCGTCCTTGATGTGCGTCGGGTGGACATTGCCCCTATATGGGATGCCCTAGCAATGGACTCCGGATCACGGTAGAGGCCGGACCGAAGCTCATTCAGGAATGCCGTTCTCGCTGTGTGTTGGGGGATATTGCCGTGCTCAAGGGATATGGCGAAGCCTGGCTATGCCAGAGGACCAATGTGTGTCGGGTAAAACTACCTGTGCCGGTAGTAGTCAATTGGAACGCATGATTGATTGAGATAAACGTACCAGATCATGGGACAAAATTGTGTGACACGGAATGAGATATGTCATTACGATTTGACCCTATAATCAGGACCCCTATGATTAATTGAGATTGAGTAAGACGTTCCAATTGATGTGTGTAGTTATTATATGCATCTGTGATAGTAATTGTATTGACGTGTAGGAAGGAATTGAGGCGAGGTGAGTCTCATTGATTATGTTGTTAGGCCGCTTCTAGACTTATTTCCTTTCTAATCGGGGTTTAGGGAGTAGACTTGCTAAGACGTTGTCTTACCCTGTCGTGGGCTTAACTTTTCAGGTCCTTAGATAGCGGTCCTTCTGGAACGTTTTGATTAGCCTCGGGGGATTTTCGAGTGGAGCATAGACGTCCCTATTCTCAGGAGTCATTGGGTCTATGAGCTTGTCGTGACCACTATTTGGGTCGATGAGGGCCTACTTTAGAGGGCATTTATTGATTCAGGGCGTGGTTTCCCCATGGACATAATGGGTATAGGGTAGGTCCCTTTTAGGGTTTTGATATCTCCGTTGCTGCGGTCAACGCCGCTCTAGGCGAGGGTGCGGTTGACCCTCTTGATGAGGTTGTGGAGGACTTGAAGCCCCCGGAGCCTGTGGAGGTGGAGTCTGAAGGATCGGCGAATGTGTCCGACTAGTAGGTCGTAGAATAGCTTCTTTTTGAAAGCTGATCTTTTTATAGATTTTTGTATAATAAATCCAGTGTGTTTATAAAAAAATATTTTGTGAAAATTTTATCTTGATTTTCTATCCCATATTTGTGTTGTGTGGAGATTTGTTTATTCGCTTCCACATGTGCAATAAAATGAATGGGTCATCAATGCGTCATGGGATGTTGTAATTTTATCGATCATTGAGGGATGTGCGCGCGCTCGAGGTTTGAGGCGTGACAATGATAATATAAAATCATCTTCCGCACCTTCCGCGCTTCATAAAATTAACAACTTTCAAGGCGTCAAAATAAATAACACCTATTTTTATATCCTAAATATTATTTTGAAAATTTTGGATATCACATTCAAGGCTAAAAAACATTTAGAATAATTGAGTGATTCAAGTGTGGTTATAATTTCCATTCTTTCTCTTAATCTATAGTTCTCCTTGTGAATGGAGGTCACACTTATCGAATTATGAGAGAGAGAGAGAGAGAGAGAGAGAGAGAGCATTGTAGGTAAAAGTACACTCTCACCCCCAAAGAACAGATCTGACATTGTAAACGATGGCGACCGAGAGAGAGAGAGAGAGAGAGAGAGAGAGAGAGAGAGAATTGTGGGTGTTTTTTTGTCGAAACAAAGGTAACAATGCATAATTTGTAGCTAAAAGTACACTCTCACCCCCAAAGAAGATCTGACACTGTAAACGATCGGCGACCAATTACTAGATGTAGTGATAAGCATACTCAAAGATCTTTCACTCCATTTGCAATCACTTTTGGTGCACGTCTAGGCTCAACGTCCTCATTGCCAATGTCTTGCAGAGACACCCGTATCCAAATGTAGAATGAACACAAATCTAATAATCGTGAGGAGTTCCCAAATCTATATTTAGATTTAGTTTGAGAGAGTAAAACCCCTAATACTTGACCTAAATTTAAATAGGGAAAGGAGAGCGGCCTAATCTCAGAGAGGTTGTGGGGTCATGTTACGATCATCCTTCTTGATGGCAGTCAATTGGACAAATGGCTAAATTGATTTCCATGTTCACTCAAAATCAGTTGCAGAAATCTATTTGCACACATAAACTCCCAGAATAGATCAGGAGACAAAAGAAACACAGTGAGCTTCAAAAAAGGGAAGAGGGTGACATGGAGGGAGAGGGGGGAAGGAGGGAGGGAGAAAGGTCCTTTCTTCTTGAGGGAGAGCACTGTACAGAGTTGGTAGCTTTAAGGGAAAAGAGAAGAAACCCTAACCTTGAGCGGGACATTTGGAGTCGAAATTGGTGACGATCATGTTAATGCATGACAAGACAACTGTAGCGATGATGTCGGTGATGGTGGCCTGTACTGTAGCGATGAAGTTGCCAACCAGTCAACCACAGGAATGTAGTATATAGAAGCAAAAGAAGAAGAGAAAAAATGGGAGAAACAAAGAAATATGGTTTTTGAAAAAAATATTATTTTCAGTTTAGTTAGACCCCACACCATAAATAACGCACAGTTCTTTCTAAGTTGGCATGCCTAAGAAGCAAATAACCACTTTATTGCACTCCGTTGAATAGAAGGACCATGTTGAGTCAAATCCGAAAAAGTTCCACATAGTATCTATTGCACGGCATTTGTTTAGGAGGTTTCAACACTTATAGTCTTGTAATCTCTCTTTACCTATTAGTTTAAATTTGCAAAATAGTTAATTGTGATTTTACAAAATTTTACATGCCATCAAAATCATGTTACACCCCTATATATTATGCATGTGTGGTTCTTGATTTGTCAATTCAACGTGTTATTTGTGATCTAATTTGCATGTGAGAGGAGGTGTTAAGGTATTAATCCCACATCTCTTTTCTACAGGGTTTCAATAGGTCTTGCTTTCATGCAATCTATCTCTATTTATTAGATTAAATTTATTGTTGGACTTTCTAATGAGCACATTAACTAAGGGTCAAGTTATTTTGCGGAAAATGAATGATTTGAAAAATATTTTTATAAAATGATTACTTGTATTACTTAAAATAATTAGTTAATAACAATATATTATTAATAATAATAATTTATGTATAAATTTTTTCATAAATGATAAAAAAAAAAATTTGTTCATGATTTTTGTAAGAGATAGGAGTGATTATTTTTTGGAAAATACTTTTCAAAACGTTTATTATCTACAAAACAAACACACTCTAAATTAAGAAAAAAATTTAAGGGATTATATTGAACAACCGGAAAAGGTTTATGAACTAAACATATCGTTACTCCTCTAAAAAGACATACAATTGTCAATTTTTTTTTTTTTTAAAGTAGCAAATTTTCAGACATCAAAATGTATGCATCAATTCGAACAATCTATACTAAGAAAAATTCAATTTCAAAAGCTTATAAAATCACTTCAATGTCAAAATAAAAAACTATATGCTCAGGTCGAATGATTAAACTTGACAACAAACAGCTATGCAAACTTTGGAATAAACAGTAACATTTGTAACTTTATCTTGATATCAAAGTAAGAGATTTCAAGTTTTTGTCCCTCTGTAAACCTCTAGTATCAAATCTACCTTTATGTGAGGGGAAGTGTAAAGACATCAAATGTTTTCTATTAACTTAAACTTTTAGAACGGCGGTTCTAGGCTCAACTTTTTATCTCTGTGTGACCAGCAATCATCTTGAAATAGCAGCTTGGTTTCAGCAAGTGAATTGGCGACTTCTATCTTCATCTTCCAAAGCAGAAAGTGAACTGGATTGACTTTGCAAAGACCTATTTCCAAGTGATTTGAGTTGCGGTTGTCAGGATCATATATGTTGTTCGTTTTTGTATGTTTTTATTTTTTCGGGGACCTCATTAAGTATTGATCTCAGTAAAGCTAAGATCAAGGTAAAAGATACCTGGAGTCATGAAGGGACTCAGGTGCGGCAACGGCGAATCATATTTCTGGCGGCTGGGGATAGAGGAAAAAGCCTTCTGTTTGGATAAGTTTCTGCCTCTCGAGATCTTCATGGGCCAATATTTTCTCGACCCCACTTTCACTTTCCAGCCAAAACCCCATGTCGTCTTCTTCTCACTCTCATCAGTTCACTCCATTTCTTGTCCCGTGTCCATCCCCACCGTGCCCAGTCGGAATCATGCGAGGCTGACAGCTACTAGAGCTGACTGAACTCTTTCCTTTTTTGACTTTTTTAATGAGGAAATTACCATGTAACTTGGTCCGATTTGAGCACAAAACTGGTCGCCATCTTTTTGGGATATTTTTGAATCGGGACAGCCATGGCTATAGTTCAGTTTATATGCTTAATGGATCATTGTCTGCACCGAGCAGGTAACCATCCGTGCCAAAAAAAAAACGACATGTTTCGCCATTTTCACCTCAGCTTAGGGCGAAATCTATACCTGGAATACAATATGACCGTAACCATTTCTTTTTTGTCAAAGAAAGAACACGGCAACTGCCGCAGATCCTTGTTCTTTTGATGTGAATTTCATGAGAGGATCATGGACCCAATCCGTGGGCTTTTCTGATGCGCGAGTCGATTTGAACGCCAGATTTGGCTTTCCAGATTGCAGAGAATTCGCAATTCGGAATGCGTGTTCCAAATTGTGGGTCACCGGTGAAGTAACATTTCTGGTAAACCTGGTGATGGGCAGAAGTTAACTTTGCTTCTCTTCCACGTTGAATATACAAACTTATTATTCTAAGAAGACTTGCCTAGAATAAACTTTTGCAGAGATCTGAAGAACAGAAAAAGGTTATTTTCCTTTTTCATTGTTTTGGGTTTCAGGGGTTAAAAATAAAACAAACCTACCTTTGAGCAGGAGATCGTGAAGAACCGTTAAATCTTAATCTAATACAAGGAGGGGAAAAAAATAAAATAAAACATTGCAGAAAGAACATCCACAAATTGCAGAAGGGTTGTGGATTCAAAGCTATTGCCAAAAAGCCTGAGAATTATGAGAGAAGGGATGCTGATGTGAGCTTCCATAAAGAAAACCATCATCACTCTGTTTCTTGATGAATCTGTTGCTCCTTGCCTTCTCTTGCTGATCCATGCCATGAAAAAAAGGACCTTGAGCCTGAGAGAGGTGGAGAGATAGATGAGGGAATTGATGAGGAACTTGGGGGAGTAGTTTGCAAAATCTTTCGAGGCAGAGGAGCTCGTGTCGGTCACCAAATCGGGATCCACCACCGGCAACATGTGATCAAAAGTCTGCGTTAAATTAAGTCGAGTATCAGCAACTCCTTCGACATTTTTCTCCTTAATTACGATAAGCATCGTCTAAGATATGTCGCGCTCAAACCGCCTCAAATTCGCTGAAATCAAGAGCTGAACTTTGTGGTACTTCAAAATAGGCAGTTTGAGAAGCTATGTTGAGCAAAATAAGAAAGGCTACTGGATTTTGAAGAAGACCAGAGAAAGATCAAATGAACTAGACTGAACTCTTCTTTAGCATAGCAACAGCTTTCTCGTTTGTATCATACTTTCCTATTTCATACTTATAATAAAGTAAAGCTTTTGAATTGGTCTGAGCCGACAGACATCTTAACCAAATCAGACTCACCCGGCCTAACGGAGTACCTCTAATTATAGTTGGAATATCAGAGTAAATGCGATAGTCTCAATAGGAAGAGCGGATGCTCCATGAGTGTAATGCAAACCTTACAGTATCCGTTCGAAGCAGTCGACGAAGGATCAAGAAACTCATCCACGTGCCACCCGGGCAGCGTCTCCATCAAGTACTCCGAGATGCTGCTCGTTGAGATCGAGCCGGCGTCGCTCGTGTGGTTCTCGTCTTGGTAAGCTCCCAAAGGCAAACTTCTCTCGGCTGTTGACACTGATGACGGCGGGCAATTCTGTCTCTTCGCCGAGGATCTAGAGATCTTCATGTCTGTGCTCAATGCACTGGACGACGATGAGGCTTGGTTGGGGGGTGAAGAAGAGGAGAGCTTAACCCCGGTTAGAAGAAACCTGTTGTGCTTTTGGGTGTGCTCGTTGGATCTGTGAATGGGAACATCGCATTCTCTGCACAGGATTGCTCTGTCTTCTTGGCAAAACAGCAACGCTCGCCTCTCCTGAAACAAGATAATAAAATTACTGAAAATGATGGAAGAACTACCACTGCATTTGTGTTTTCAACATAAAGGAAGTGTCTAAATTTCGCAACAGCTGCTTCTATGGAGTTCTGCATCAGACACCTCGCCAATTTCTGGAGAAAAATGAAACGTACCCAACCTTCTGAACTTACCCTGTATCATTTTAGTGCAAAAATGGGACAAATTTCAACTTGTCCGGGACAAATCCCGAAACGGGCCATTCAAATTGAATTTATTATTGTCGAAAAACGAAAAAAAAGGGACCGAGAAATTGTTCATGGTGTTTACCTGACAGATGTCGCAGAGAGGGGATTCTTTGAAGGGTGGATGAAGGAGAGAGTAACGCGTGTGTTTATTGGCGAGCTTGTTGGCATGGTGGACTCGGCGATCACAGTCGTCACAGAGCGCGGCTTCGTCTGCAGCGCAAAAGATAGTGGCTTCTCCTTTGTCGCAAACGTCACATTGGATCTTCATTCTCTTGAATCCTAGTCTTGCGCTCCCTCTCCCCTCTCTCCTCTCTCTCTCTCTCTCTCTCTCTCTCTCTGTACTTTTTCCTCAAAAAGTGTCCTTGACTCACTTGCAGATATAAAGCCCTATTGAATTGGGAAACAGAGGAAGAGACAAAATGTTATGGGCATGGAGGCTTCGGGGCTACGTCTGAACAGCTCAGAGAAGGGGTCACATTTCTTGGAAGAAGTCTCTGGACCTGGACGATAAAACTCTCTCTCTCTCTTTCCCCTTCTTGTTCTGCTTGAGTTAAGATGAGGTACCAAGTTGGGTCTGAGAATATGGTTTTTCTCTTTTTGTACCCTTTTCCAAGCTGAAAAGGTCTAGTACTGGGGGGGCTTTCAGAGGTTGGAAAAAGAAAAAGCCATCACTCTCATGCTGAGTGAGAGATTGAGAAAGCATGAGAAGAATTTATCTGCACATTTACTGATCCGCCCTAACTACTATATTAGATGGAGAGAGAGAGAGAGAGAGAGAGAGAGAGAGAGAGAGAGAGAGAGAGTGGTGGGTCGGCTCATGGCAGACCAGAGCTGGCTCTTTCAATACCAATGAACAAGTTGACAAATGTTAGTGGCATGGGCAATTTCTCTATATTCTTTATGCCTGTTTATTCATTATTACCAAAATATACATGATCATACCCTCTTTAGAAGTGTCTTCAGGAAAAAAAAAAATCTAGACAGTAAAACTTTTAATTTTCAAAGTGACTATATTTTTGTGATGTGTGTAATCGATGCCTTTACGTGGAAATACACTTCAAATTTATTTGAATTGACTTTTATTTTGTTGTTTCTTTTAATTTCTGTGGTTAACACATTTTAATTTTCCTTTTTAAATTCTAAACTCCCGAATTTTTCATAATATCCAAATATTGACATGTAAATTCACATATAATATTTTAAATTTTAATAGGGAAATCTAATTATATATTTTACTTTTAATTAAATGGAAACAAACAAGCTTCTCATACCATCCCTTGAAAACATTCGTTAACATGACATAGCTTATTCTCAATATAATATATAGCTATCATCAGTTCACTCATTTAGATCTGTATTAAATATAAGACAAGTTTAAAGAAAGTTTTCAACTTTAAACTATGTCTAAGTATCAAGGAAAAGGACAAGTAGTTATGGAGGCTCAGTTCACTCATTTATATGAAAGTGTTGAACGTACTTGTCTTAAATTTTAAATTAACTTTTGTTATTATCACATGTAGGAAATAACATTGCATCATATATAAAACATAAATTATAAAAAAAATGTTTGTGATGGACTTGGATAAAAATACTCAATAATGTTAGTGAAACAATAGTGTTAAATGCCTTCACTGTGGTCGATGAGGAGATTGGACAAGCGTGGCTGGCCCTTAGACCCCCCCAAAAAAAAGAAGAAAAAAAGAAAACAATCATAAAAAATTATGAAAATCAAGATATTATTAAAAATATCAACATTAATATTGGTCGCACCACGTCTAATGGCTAATATCCACATCAGCAATTTCTAGCAAAAATTGTATGAATGCCAAAGAATCGATTAGTAGTCTTTTTGATATTGCCATAAGACCTCCCTCTTGGAAACTGATTAGCTATGAGGAGAAAAGTAGCCCAATGTATGGTTTAAATAAACTTGATTAGGTCCGTTTAGCTTTAGCTTGTCTAGCTACTTGGTTAGACAATAGTCTTTTAAATAAATACGAGTTCTTAACTCAAAGCTCTATTATGCCTTACTAAAGGCATATTCTGCCTTCTAATCTTATACATTGTCCTATGAACTTCTAAATGAATATGAATTGGAAATAGCTTAACCTTAACTTGAAGTACCTTCACTTCCAATGACTTATACTCTAAATATAGAAAGTATATCCACAGGTAGGATAAAGTATTGCGGTATTATGCCTAACTATAGCCCGCCGCCCTTGGAAAAGAAATAACTAGAACAAGCTCCAAGGAATAGAAAGCAAAGCTCTTGGCAAAGTTGTAGATATCTAATTTAGCCCCGTTTATGACATCAGGAGATGAAAATTGCGATCTTACTTCTTTGTCTGATGAATGGTCTGATTTGACAACTTCATGGAAAGCTACTCGTTTGGCTTTGCTAGGGCCTTTAAAAAGAAGGATCTTGCTATCTCGAAGTGCTAGATGGCTTAGTAATAGATCCTGGTCCTAAGTAGGACCTTAAACTGCTCCCTAGAAATGATGGGGCAAAGGGAATCGAAGCCCTCTCTTAGCTGATCTAGCAAGGTCGCCTTGCATAGCAGGGGCCCCCTCGACCGTAAAAAAACTAAGGGGGTAGAGGTAGCTCCCGTGCCTTGAAAAATATAGCGGCTGGGTGAACACTCGTAAGATTGGTCCTTAGCAAGACCTTAAAAGGCTATGACCATAGGGAAAGTCCGGGTACAGCCAGGTAGGGGGCTAGAAAAGATTCCCTTCTCATGGGTGGGTGGGGGTGGGGGTGGGGCGGGGGGCCCTTTAAGGTTCCCTCGCCCCGGCCTGAGGTTGGAGGCTGACCGCTTAAATGCGAGGCTAAACCAACCCAATAAAGGTTCCGGGCCCTCGGAAGGGGCCCGCCAAAATCCACACATTTAGTAGGGTAGGATGCCAACGACTTGTTCAAGAAAGGTCTCAAGCCAGACATTGATTGATGTGGCGGTTGACCAATCGATAGCCTAAAGCTACAAGCTAGCTTGAACTACTTCATATGTTATCCTTTGTCCTCCTCTCCCTCAACGAGGAAATAGTAGTAGTAGCAGTCTCCCCACTAATTAAAGGTTACAGTCCCAACCAAGTCAAAGAGTTCGGTACGAACAAAGGCATTATATGAAAGCTTTCCCATTTGACCAGATGTTGAGTTCCCAAGGCAGTTTAGGGGCAAAGCTAGGGAATATGGGAAAAAGTCATCCAATGAAGGTCTAATTTCTTTATATTCAAAGAAAAGAACATTGCTTTCTACTTTTACTTGTTGAGATTCTCATCTACCTCCTCCTAGTGCTATTTGAGGGCGTTAACTATTGACCTTCTTTAGTAGGGAAATTTATAGGGTAAATGGAGTTTACTGATACATATACCTAATCAATTTGAAGCATGAAACTCAATTTAACATATAACAAAACAAATGGTCTATATTGCATTAGGCACACTATAGCTACATGCACATATCAAATTTCCCGTTATTTAGGGTTTCTCAGCTTCGTAAGCCCAACTTGCCCTCAATGGTTCTTTTTTACCTCGTGGATGGGACTATGGATCTAATGGCTCACATGATGAATTCATGGAAAACATAATTGGGTATACAAAAATCGATATGTGAAATTAAGGGGGAAAAGTACTAAAAAAAGTCTAAACTAATTGTATTTGTGCCAATTTAGTTATAAACTTTTAAATTGTACCAATTAAATTATAAACATTTTGATGATTTACTAATGTACCATTCAGCCAATTTTTGTCTGAAATCGCTGACATGAATGCCAACCGTCCTATGTCACACGATTGGCAATGACATGGAAAAATTTTACAAAATTTTAATTATTTTATTTTATTTTCCTTTTTTTTTTTTTTTCCACTAAGGCCAACAATGGTTGTGGCTCTCGCTAGATTTGTCAAGGGCAGTCCTCGCCTAGTTGTGGGAGTCGAGCCCTTGCCAAATCCAATGATGGTCATTGAATCTAGCGAGGGCTTGGTGGCCCTTGCATGTGGCTGGTGATGGCCTAGGCAAGGGTTGTGACCCTCACTAGCCACAATGAAAAATAAATAAATAAATAAATAAAAATTTAGAAAAAATTAAAGAATTATAAAATTTGTTCATGTCAATGATCGAATGCTAGTATCCATGTAAGTGATTTTTGATTAAAATTGATTTGATGGATTATATTGATAAATCGTCAAAAAGTTTAAGATTCAATTGATATAATTGAAACGTTTAACATTACATTGGTAAGTGTAATAAATTCATGACTTTTTTGGCACATTTCCTAAAATTAAAGTGTCAAGTGATTTGGCTGACTTTATTGATGATGATAATGATTTACTTGTTTAAATGTTCACCAATAATTGTAGCTCATGGCTCCTCTACGCTTGTTTGCTTGAATGCTTCCATCTCACGTATAGCTTGTTTTATTGGCTAACGTACGCGTGTATAATAAGCAAATAGCAGACATGAGAAAGGTATTTCCAATGACTTGGAAGAATAATGTCATGGCCATGATTGAGAAAATATAGGGGACGCTTAGTAAAGATAAAATTGAATGGGGATACAACATATCGTTATATCGATTTGTGAGCTCTCAGCTTATAAATTTCTCCCGTGCTTTGTATTTTGAAACAAATAAACAGCAAATATGACATCGAGCATCCAACCCTGTTGGAGAAAAGTACCATGATTGGGGAATTAGATACATGTATATATTTCTAGGACTTACAACATAAATATATACACACACATATATTATGGAGGATGGGAATCATCTTATTTATTGCCAATTGACAAACTCAATTTACTCAGTTGACATGGACGATGGTGGATGATCCGAGCCTCTTGTTTGAAGTCCACAATGATTAATTCGAGGTCATCGATTTTGGGTATATACAATTAAATAGGGACTGATTTGCGAGTACTTCTTTATGTAATATGTTGGCGGGCCGTTTGACCTATTAGCTAAGATAGATAATGGTTTATTTGAGCTCGTCGATGTTAGATCTCTAAGAATAGTGACTAATTTGGGGGTACTTTAAATGGGATAGAGAGGGAAAATAGAAAGGGGAGGGGGAATGGGTGAGCGTCGTTGGTGTTAGCAGCGAATACTAAAACTCTTTAATGGAAGAGAGAGAAAGACATAAGATTAGTTAGGGTTTATGGTGGTTTGCATGACTAGCAAGGTCATGGACTTCAAGTCTATACAATTAAGTAGTAACTGGTTCAAGACTACTTCTCCATGTAATGTGTTGATCAACTGTTGGATTTGTTATCTGAGGTCGATAATGGTTAATCCAAAGTCATTGTTGTTAGATCCATGTAAATGGTGACCCAGATTTGACGATGGCACTCCCTTGTGTAGTTTGGGTGAGGCCTTTGTGGCTGGCAAGGGTTTTTAGTGACCCTCGATAGCACCCAAAAAAAGAATAAAAAATTAAAATATTAGTAAAAATTGTTAACGTTACCACTGATCATGCCATGTAAGATAATTAGTATTCACATAGGCGATTTTTAACCAAAATTGATTGGATATACTCAATTAGTAAATAATGAAAATGCTTAGAATTCGATTGACAAAATTGAAAATTTTAGAATTAAATTGACAAAAATATTATATGCTTAAGACTTTTGGACAATTTTCCCTAAGAATGTTGTTGGTTTTAACTACTATTATCTATGGTCTTTCATGGAAAAAGGGTGAAAATATGTGATTTGATAGATTGATTAGGGTTTTTGATGGTTTTCACAATATTTAGATCATGCGGGTTAATGGCAGCCTTCAAAATTACTAGGGGTGTGCATGGTCTGGGTGGGTGGTTCCCGACCTAGAACCGGGAACCGCCCTCTAAGGACCGGTTCCGAAAAATTGGAACCGGGATCCACCCGTTTGTTGCATGGATCCACCCGGGAATCGGACCGTCAGTCCGGTTCGGTTCTCGGGTGGATCCATGGAACCGATCTTGACGCGAAAAATTTTGATTTTCAACATAGAACGATCGGGTCTATGACGGTCGGGTCTATGAGTTGGGAAGGAGGGGAAGAGGTCTATGGTCAGGTTTTCAACATAGAACGGTCGCGAAACAATTTTCTGCGGCTGTGGCTGGTGGCAGCCGACGCAAGGGGGTGAATAGCAATGGCGGAGGAGCAACGGTGGCAGCGTCGACGCTCGGGGAGGAATCGAAATGGCGATAGGATTATGAGGAACTGAGGAAGAGACAAAGAGAGAGAGAATCGAAAACGAAGGAAGTGAGGAGATGAGATCTAAAGGTTTTTTTTAGTAATTTTTTCTTTTAATATTAAAAAGGTTCCGGTCCGGTCCGGGTGGGCGGATCCGCCCATGGAACCGGGAACTGGACCGGTACCCACCGGTTCTGAAAAATTGGAACCGGGAACCGGACCGGTTCCCTCAAGAACCGCCGGTTCCGGGCGGTTCCGGTCCGGTTCCGGGTGGTCCAGGGTGGTCCGGCGGTTCCCGGGTATTTTGCACACCCCTAAAAATTACATTGATAATACGTGTAATTAATCAAAAACGGGCAACTTGAAATATTTGTTTTATCCCCTTAATGAAAATGATTCAAATCTTCATTCTTTATAGGGGTTTGTTAAGTGTTGGTGTAAAAAAAGAGCTTTTTAAGTGTTATAAATCTTCAACCAAAAAAAAAAAAAAAGTGTTATAAATCAAATGGATTGTATTTTGTTTCTTTTATATGGGGAAGTAAACCTATTGGACCAATTTTCTCTGAGGTATAGTCACTATTGGGCCTCCACCATAGAGGCCCGTGAGACCCCAAATTGGCGTAAGCCGACAAGGGAAGGTTCCAGCGGATCCTCGGTCACCACAAAAAGAAGAAGAATAAAGTAAACCTATATTTTAATGAATAATGGCGTGCTTTCCTATCTGTCAAATTTTCCCAGAATGACCAAAACAATAAGTGCTCGAGTCATTGAGCTGAAACTGCCTAGTTGGAAAAAGGAGTGGCTTGGTCCTAGTTACTAAGGGTGCGTTTGGTAACATTTCTGTTTAAAAATTGTTCCGGAAACAGAAATAGGAAAATGTGTTTTGTTTCTGGGAACAATTTTTGAACAAAAAACGCGTTTGGTAAACTTGTTCGGGAATAAAAAATGAACAGAAACACGTTTGGTAAATTTGTATAATTTTTTTTATTTCTTTTATTTTTAATATTTTTATTTTATTTTTTCTATTTTCTTTCTTATTTTTCTTATTTATTTTTCCTTTTCTCTTTTTTCTTCTTTTGGCTGGTCGCGCCTCGGCCATGGTCGGCGACCGGCCGATGAGGGTCGGCCAACGAGCCCGGCCACGAGAGGATCGCCGGCCCAAGAAGGCCGAACTCGCCTAGTGGCTCGGCGGCGAGCCAGGCCGACCGGCGGTGGCCGGCGAGGCCTCGTCGGCCGCTAGGCAAGCTCGACCTCGCCCGGATCCGGCGAGATCGAGCTTGCCCGGCGTGAGGTCGGCTCGGGCCGGGCGAGCTCGAGCTCGCCCAAGATCCGGCGAGGCGAGGCCGAGCGAGGCTCTTGCCAGGCCAAGGTGAGGCCGACGCGGGCCGGCGACGCTCGGCCTCGCCGAGGGGGCCGGTGACCGGCCAAAGAAAAAAGAAAGAAAAAAGAAGAAGAAAAGAAGAAGAAAAAAGAGAGAAGAAAAAGAAGAAGAAAAGAAGGTGTTTCTAAATTTTGTTTCAGAAATAAGAAACAATTTTTTTTTTTTTTTGTTTCTTGCTTCTATTCCATATGTGTTTCTAGGAACAAAAAAATAATTTTGGAACAAAAACGCACACAAACGCGTTTCTGTTCCTTTTTTGTTCCCAGGAACAAAAAAAATAAAAAAGTTGTTTAAAAATAGAAAAAAGAAACGAAAACAAACGCAGCCTAAATATATTTGAAAGGCAATTATTTTTCCTCTTTCACCTTTTTCTCCCCAAGTTCGAGAATAGCGGCCTAAAGTGACAGAAATATGTAAAATTACATTATATAGTAATAAAGATCGGTGGAACGAGGAGTTGCTATATAAGTTAAAACCCTAGGACTCATAATGAAATTGACAAAATCTTAACTTACGAGGGGATATACATACCCAACTATAACACATTTTTTTTTATGTGATATAAGATATGATCGCTTAAACTTGTATAGGAAATCTAGAGATTAGGGAGATGGTGTCCCATTGAGTTTGTCTTGGAAATATGAAAATTTGTCAATGCTATACAACCATTGTACCTTTACTTGAACATTTCGAAGGAACGTTTGATTCCACTTATATCATTGGCTATGGGCATGCATTTTTTTAAATATAATATATAAAAGATTGGATCATGTAGCAAAGAACAAGGGTACAAGGTATTGATATTGGAGTTTCAAATTGGAGCCCATTCTCCTTTCTTCTTTTGGCACTTCTAGTACTTTAGCATGTGCAAAAAGGACAACTGAAATTGATGGGGTGCACTTCAATGAAAGGATTGGTCTCCCTAGCTAAAACTAGTGCATGTTAGGCACAACTTTATGGCATGAGGCATTAGTAAATCATTTAACCCTAGACACTTTAAAATAAAAGATTCATTCTAGAACATAACTTGGTATTGATATTTAGGATCTGTCTCTCTATAGGACAGTGGTAACTGTCACGTTTTTTTTCGTTCTTATCATGCGAGTGCACACGTTTCCCATTACTCATTCGATTTCTAGGTTCTTCATTAGTACTGCCCGTTGAACGTCACTGCTTACCTTAGAGCCCTCGAAAAGATTAAGATGCCCAAACCCTAAGCTAATCTTTCGTTCCTTTAGCATTACAATATTCTAGAGATCTTTTGCTCCTACTACTTGGAGGAGGAGCCAAGAAGCCTTTTGAGATGCTCGTTTCAGGCACCATAATCTGATTGGTTCATAGGAGAGATAATCGAGGTTTAACTCCGTTAAAAATGTCTTGCTAAGATTCTAAGTATCCTCAGAATAGTAACTTAAAGTAGTTTACTATGTTCTAAAGTAGAAAATTTGCCAAATCCAATGAGAGAAAGTACATATCTCGCTCGAAAGCACCGCATAGTGAAAAGATCATTGAAGAATGGGGATGGGGATCCTCCTCCGAAATGAAGGTACACATCCTCTTGGACACGATGCGCACTCAAGTTGTGTAAAAGATTAAAAAAAGGATGTTACTTTGCACGATGGGCGATAGATCAATCGATAATATGACAAGCTTTTTTATTTTAGGTATTGCTCATCTTATTTTAATATGATGTTTTAACATGGTCGTAGGCCATTGATATAAAGAAAGAACAAATTGCACCGATTGTCCTAATCCTTTGATCTAATGTGCAATCAAATCCTAAATGTTATGAATGTTGTGAAATTGAGTCATTGACAATTTTTATTGGGTGCAATTTAGTACTTTTAGTGACAGAGTTCATGACTGAATTTCCTAATGTGACACATTGAAGTCTTGAATGGCTTATTTATATAATTTTTGCACACGCAGCTCTAATGTGTCACCACTCTGAAAGACTTGAAATTTTCTTTAAAAAAAATTAGAATAAAACTACAAAAAGAAAAATCAGAGTAGAGAAAGGAATAATGTGTGCTTGAGCGTTTGCTAGGCGGCCCTCACCTAGATTTGGATGAGGGCTTGCAAGCCTTGTAGCGGTGGTTCCCCCAAAAGTCCTAATCTTGATGGTCATTCACACATACTTTTTTTTTTTAACTTATATATAATGTGGAACCATGTCAATGCTACCTATGCTAAATAATATCAGAAGAATTTCAAGTCGGGCTCCAGCATGCCACGTAAAGCGAATTTGGCCGTGACTTTGCCAAGAGGACTAAATTGCACCCATTAAAAAATGTTTAGGATGTGACTGCACAAATCAAACATTTAGGATTTGATTGCATATGGAGCCAACAGTTTAGGACTTTTGGTACAATTTTCCCTATACAAATGAACAAGTTTCCAAAGTAGAGAAACTTCAGTTTTTTTTTTTTTTTTTTGCTAGTTTTTAACGTAGATGAAGCCGTGCTTCTTTTTCGGGCATATGAAATCATGGATCCGATGTTATTTTACAGGAAATGAAGGAAAAACTATCTAGTAATAACTTCTCTTTATTTGGTTTGCCATATGCAGAGGTGGCAAAACCCAGTCCCATCCGAAAACCTATTCCACGCAATTCGAGTTGACTAAGAAAAATCAACAATCCTTAACCGACTCCACATGTATCCAAAATTACCCAAATCTAAAGAACCCAAATCATTCGACCACACAAACACGACCCGAATCATTATCAAAGAAGAGATTCCTAAATGAACCGCACACCACCCAAACCCAAGCAAACGAGAAATCATCCTATACACCGGCATGAATGGTTTGTAGTATGACCCAAAATCGAATTTAATCAGAGTGAAATTAACCTAATACATCAATGTGCCGCCTGCTAAAATCGAAACCGGATTCATTTGAATTATCTGAGATCTGATAAAATTTGGGACTAGTAATGACTCGAGCAGAACCACAACTTGAAATGCAACTCGACCCAAAATTTGTAAACCGAGAATACACGTATCCGTGGCAATATGAAACCTAGATTAACCGAACCAAAAAGGATCCGACCACCTCTTTGCCACTTATAATCGTTTATAGAGAGATCGATTTTAGGTCACTTTACGCCGTCAATCACGCCCTTTTACTATCTTCTTCTTGTGGTTGTCGTGGGGTGTTATTCGGCTCATGACCGTTTCGACATTGTGAGGAGTTCAAGCTGGGTGAGCCCCATGGAGTTGCTCTATAATGTTTCTTCGTAATTTCGTTTGACCTTTTGTCAAACGTGTTAAATGAGTGCAAAACTGATGTTGTACGACACATATTTATTATTGACTGATATAAAGACAATACTTACATTATTATCATATTACAATTGTAATTTCATTTATTTAACGACATATTACATTCTTGTTCACTTAAAACAATTGTCATTTCGTTAGAGGTTCTGAGTTCTTGTTTGTGCGCACCGCAAATGATCATATTGAGAGATAACATTTGTTCCTAAAATAATGCCAATAATAACCCCCGCATGCGTTTGGCTCCGTGGCTATTGCAATTGAAAGTGTTGCCTATCTCATCATTTGTGGTGGGATAATCGTCTAAAAAGTCATAAACCTATTATACAATGGCCAATTTAGTCTTAAATCTTTTGATTATACTGATTTAGTCATAAAGTTTTTGACAATTTATCAATTTAATTCTAAACTTTTTGAAGATTTGCCAATTTAGTCATCAACCTATTATTTGGATAATTGACCATTAGGACTACATTGGCAAATCGATAAAAAAAGTTTAAAATTAAATTGTTGAATCAACAAAAGTTTTATAACAAAATTTACACAATTAAAAGGTCTTCAAGTAAATTGGGGAATTGTCAAAAATCTTAGCATCAAATTGATACAATTGAAATATATATAACTAAATTGGCAACCGGACAATAAGTGTAAGACTTTTTGGATAATTTTTCCTATATGTGGTACACACACCTTTGCATCTGGTACCCATTTTTGCATTTTAGGACACAATACTAAACCATGATACACTGCATCGCAAATTAGGTCTTGGTGCATGGTACACCATGATGGTATCTTAAAAAAACCACATTTGAGTTGAGGCACCTATGCATATAAAAGGGACCTAATTTGTAATATCATCGTGCTTGTTCTGAAATACCAATTTGTCACATTTTAGAATATGTTCAGCAAATGCGCTATTTATAGTGCCTTGAAGCACTCTCACAAGATCATCCGAATCTATCGATGCTTGTTTTATATCATTCGATTGTCATATATTAATGGAATATAGAGCAAATTACTCGAGAGAAAACAGAGTGAGACCCAAGTTTGTTTGAACGTCGACGAAATCGGCACCTCCCAACTAGAGGTTTGAACAAGGTAGGGAACTAGTGATTAGAACTTCACAAGAGAACGACTATGATCACTTCGTTAGTCGCTGCAAGCTGGGGTTGACCATTAGCTATTCAATTCAAGCTTCAGCTAAACGACGTGCCGTGCAAGATGGGAGGCGCCCACCCCCAATTCAGTGATTGCGACACAAGCTGAAATCAAATGGGAACGCAAGAAAAAAGAGAAGGGCGGATTGGGCCAAACGCCAAGAAACGACAAATTATCGCTTTTGTCAGACGTGGATTCGGATGATGATGATTATATATATATAGCGCAGAGATACGCAAGTCGTCGGCAATCGGAATGATGAGGAAGGAAAAGGAAGCAAAGGGAATCAAAATGGTCGTGTAGTTCCAAGGATTTTCTCACATGGCCTGCCTTCAAAAGTTGCGGTTGGTTGAAGAAATATTGGTTGGAAAAAGCCAAGAGGGGGTCGTCGTGGCTGGCTTTAGGTGCGAATATTAAGCACTATGCAAGAATCTGAGATTACGCTTCTGTACTACTTCAATGAAATGAGGTGACGAGGCCATGTGTAAAAAGCAACTGTCTAGACGGTAGGGGGCCGCCTCATGAGGATGATCATTCCCCTTTCCGTGGAGTTTCGATTCCAATATGGTAAGCTATTTCGCAATGTTTGCTAATGGTCTTTGCAATCGATCTCATCACGTACTTCACATGTGAGTTGGGATATTATGATTACAAAAGATCCTAATCCTTAACTTTCTTCGGCACATGTCATGAAAGACTCATTTATCTTAATGTACACCGAAAATCTACAATCGAGCCCCTCCCGCCTCTCTCTTCCCCTTGCCTTTTCTCTCGCCTTAATTTTATTCACCCCTGCTACCCATGCTCATGGTCATGCGAGATTGGTATAGAGATCACGGGGACGACAGCAGGCTGCCCGAGCATTGCTAATAGAGCTTGACCATGGTTGTCAAAGCAAATTCATCAAAATTGATCTGCACGCGAGCTGGTGCTACGACCATCGCCAGCCTCAGATCCGAGGTTAACGATGGCCCTAAGGGCTATGGCTATCAAGTTGCAGACCTCTATCTCAAATCCAAAGTCTACGATAGAGCTCTACCACGATGATCATGGCCACCAAATCAAGCGCATCCGACCTCGCTGAGGTCTAGTCAAGTCGGTATGCTGGAAAGAGGGAGGTGGGTGGGGTTAGGGTTTCTTGGGGCGGGGGTAGTTTGAGAAATAAAATTGAATTTGAGAAATCTTGCGCGGGCGAGATGCAACTTTAAATCTAATGTAAAAAGTGGTCATAATAATTTAGGTTTTGAAATGTGAGAAGTGGATAGTTGATATAGGGAGTAAGATAGAGGATGATGTTTGTAATTTTCTCATTATTTTATTGGAAAATAATTCCGCCGCACCTCATTAGCCATATTATAATTACGTAAAACCTTCTCTTATGTGATTAGTATGTATATCATCTTACATCAGCTCATTTCACGGGGAAATTATGACCTTGAATCTAGTTGGTGACTTCAATAACAAAAAGGAAGAACTAATCGCAGGTCTAAACCTTAATCCTAGAATCAACTCATGAGTTTTGTTGAGGGGTAAATGTTAGGCACTAAAATGTGCAATCCCACAATCTGCATAGCTAGAACAAGAATACATATAATAGAGCATAAAAATTAACACACCTATTTTGGAATCCATCATTCTTGATGTGGAAGCAGAAAAACGATGATTTAAATTTAAGTCTTTCTCGTCTATTGTCCTCTATATTACTAGCTCAATGAGATGGTTCTCTCATCCTTTAACGCTAGGTAAACGCTCATTTGGAAGGATAATTGTGAGAATTAGGGCTAGATGAGAGACTTGAGCAATACTTATAGAGTTTCCAATTAAGCCCTCTTGTTATGGGCCAGATTCAACCTGACCCACACTAACCAGCTCTATATTAGACTAATTAAGAAAATTTATATTTTATATTAGATTAACCTCGTAATACAGTAAATTACAATATCAATTAATGTAGTTCTTATTAGGAAAACTCTTACATTCTCCCATTTGGGCTATATTAATTAAAATTGTACAGTATGTGTGCACCTTGGTCTAGAGATAATTCTTAATAGTCAATCCCATCTCATAAAGTTTCAAACATTGAATCATGGCAGTAACTGCATGTATACACACAGAGCCTTTTATGGTCACGAATGTTTTTAACTTTATTGATATAGATTCAACATTGTAGTGTGGCTAATGTATAACATCTCTCATAGAGAGATCTCATTTGTCAGATACTATTCTCTTACCTTAAATGTCACAAAAACCTATGTCACTAGAGAATGTCTTTATGGTTTCAATAAACCCACATATGTCTTGTCTTTATGGTTAACATTTCTTTATGTGTAACAAGACATATACTCAAGGCTAATAATTGAGCTTTCACTCAAGGTTTATACAATACCTTGAGAAGTTTATCAATATGCATTCAACATAATAACAATTCATTCATAAATATTTTATTGAATGTAAAAGTTGGTGTGACATCCTGATTTTTGACCTTGTACAGATTATATGAAATTGGCTTTTCATTGACACGCCTATAGTCTTTTTCTTTAAGCTGATCACTCACAAGATAACTAATCTATCATGTGAAGCCGTTAAGAAATATAAACGTGACTGACTTGAGAATTTGATTAGAAATTGACTGCTCAACCGTGCTAATCTGCAAGGGTTAATACAGCCTCGTTAAAATCGATTAGAGATCGGAGATAAGTTTGTTTGATAGAGGCATGTAATTAAATCGTGGATGATTCCAGTTGATTGCAAAATTCATGTCGAATGGCACTAAATCGATTTTTCTGCCGATTCTGTACCCGATGCCCGTAATTGAAACCTTAAGATTTTTACGACAACTGAGAGTCGCCGATGTGTCGAAGATGCACAATGTGGATCGAAAATAATCGACCACTAGTCAAACGCGCTAAAAATTCCTAAAAGCTACCCAGTAGGTTAGGTTACGCTAAAATCGCGTTTGGTTAAAATTAACCACAAAATTGAACCCGATTTTAGGAATTGAAAGTTCTGGCATGTCCCAATTTATTTTTAGGACGTTGACACATCTTTTGAAGAATTTTCGGCAAGCTTGGATTTTCGGCGAAAAATCAAAATTGGATGATTTAGAACTGAGATATTCGGAGGGCCATTTTTGTGTGGATTTTTTTCCCTCAAGTTGGATTGTTTGGTGATGGAAATGGTGGAAATTTGTTTGGGCTTCCTCCTCAGCAATTTGGCCATCAATTGGAGGTTACTTGGAGTGAAATTGAATTTAATTGGTGAGGAAAACACTTGAAATTCGTAGGGTCATGGGGCTGCAACATTTAGGCATCCATCTTGGCTTGTTGGAGAAGATTTGGAAGGGAAAATGGCTACTAGATAGGGCTGAAGCTAGGGGGGCTTGCACTTGAGTTTTGAGACATTTTGGCTTGACTTTGAGGGCTTCTTGTCCCCTCCTTCCCAATTAGCAGCAGCTTCTTCTTATTCCTCAGCTTCTTCTTCATTTCCATCTCCCTCAACCTTCATTTCTAGAGCAACCAGACAGCAAAGCTCCTCACCGAAGCTACCAAGCCTCACACCACCGTCCAAGCTGCGCTCGAGCCCGAGACCGTCCACCAGTCTCGCTCGACCGCACCTCTAGTCCCCCGCGTCCCCTGCATCATGAGCCCATCGTTCGCCTATGCCAACATCCGCCGAAGCTAGCCTATCGACTAGCTCCTTCGTTGGCTGCCTTAGCCCGTCCCAGCGCTCCTCCGGCTCGTCCACGTTGCCACCTAGTCCCGCCCTGCCCATTCTCGCGCCAACCAAGCCCCTCGACCGGCCTCTCGGTTCAGCCCATAGAACCAAAGGCCAGCCCAAGTCGTGGGCCTTGTGGCTGTTTTCAAGCCCTTCCGAGCCTCCTTTGGTGTCATCATAGGCCCGAGTCTTGCTCACCTTTCGCCGTCGCCATCGCCATGAACCGGTTTATTCGCTAATCCAGTGAGTTAATGTGGCACCCCTGAACCACCTAAGGTCACCACAGTTACCTATCGCTACACCTAATGAACACTAGTTACATCTCTTAGTAGAAGCATCGTAGTTCATAGTCATCATTTTTTATTTATTATTATTTTGAAAACGGTCCCAGCACAACGTATTAGCGGAAGCATATTTTAATATCACCATCTCTCCTACCAATAATCATGATACAATGCACACCACTAAATACCATAGGAAAAGATAAAGCCGGGCCACTTTTATTTACATATTTTCATGATGGATTTTCTCGGGTCGATACAACAAAAGAAAGCCAAGATTTTTAGCTACACTTGGCCACATCCCAAAAGGATATTTCATCCCCTAAAGTGATCACATGTCATCCTCCATCTATCAGTGGCGGCTATTCCCAAAAAGAAACGTCAGCTCTCTAACCCTCATGTGGCCATCACACCCATCTTGGTGCGTCGGGCGGTGGCGGCGGCAACATCCCCCTAAACACTCCATCTCGGCGAACATGAATTAACAGAAACTCCTGGATGACAGGGCCCTCGGCCAGGCCTACATCGTACATAACCAGCACTCGCACTCGCACTCGCACTCGCACTCGCACAAATGTCAGTCCAGGGACGGTGATGCAGTCAATCTCCGTACACTCTACCTCTACATTCGATGGAAGGCCATAGAAGGTGCCCTGCATGACGGTAGGAAGCGGCATCTTTCTAATTTGAAATGTTGGTCCCCGAAGGGGTGAGTACAGCCACTTAGCAGGTAAAAGATCCAATAACCACTCAATGCATCACATAATACAATCATAACAATCATTACATAGTACATGCCATTCATGCATCCAAGCATAACTTACCTTGCAGCCATACATATGCAAACATACTATATGTACATACATCCTCATATACTTATCACAATCATGTCACATACACATCATCATGCCATAGGTGATCATCATCACGTCATACACATATCATCATGCCATAGATGATCATCGTCATGTCTCACACATATCATCATGCCATAGATGATCACCATCATGTCTCACACATATCATCATGCCATAGGTGATCATCATCATGTCACACACATATATCATCATGCCATAGGTGATCATCATCATGTCACACACATATATCATCATGCCATAGGTGATCATCATCATGTCACACACATATATCATCATGCCATAGGTGATCATCATCATGTCACACACATATATCATCATGCCATAGGTGATCATCATCATATCTCACACATATATCATCATGCCATAGGTGATCATCATCATCATATCTCAAACATATTATCATCATATCATATATGCATGATTCAATTTCCACTTTTATCTTTCAATTCGATCACCACATCTCTCTTTCCCGGGATCGGTAATTGCATCCCATACTTTATCACTCGCACCCCAACCTGGCATCGCGAGAAAACCTCCGGCACACACCACCGGGCATCCGGCACCCCCACATTCCGGGCATCTCGCATCCCAACTAGCATCACGAGGCATCCCCTCGGGCACAAACCTCCGAGGCTTCCGGCACCCAACCATTCCGGGCATCTCGAAACTCCCGAGGACATCCGAGCATGTATCACAATACAACCGGGCATCCAGCACCCCCCATCCCGGGCATCCTGACACTCCTAGGGCATTATCATCCACCTCCAACAGTTTCCTCATTTAACATAATTCACTTTATGTCTCAAAATTAGCATGGCACATAATGTAATGGCAACCAAGATCACATTCATCATTTTAATTCTTATATGCATTTCCAATCATCATCATACATGCAGCAAGATACAATCACTAATGACAATACAATCCATGAGATCCATACAACTTAGAATAGTCCATATATCATGCCATTTTTGAAATTTACTAAATTCCAGTTTGCACAATTTTGGAAAATATTTAAATTAAATATCCATATGATCCTCAAAAATCACACAATTAGAGCATGTAATAGACAAGACGTAAAGGTAACAATTTCATGAAGAACACATGCCCAAAAGAGCTTCACACAAAAAGATATAGCTCACACATTGCAACATGCAGAATTCGGACAAAGTCAGATTGCACAGTTTTTGAAATATTTCGATTAAAATACCCTAATGACCTCAAAAAATTATGAAATTTTACCAGGTTATAGTCAAGACTCTAAGGTAGATATTTAATGAAGACATCCAGGCCAGGTTCGTTCTATATATATTTATATAGACGGTCGAAGCTCCTGTTTCTAGCACCGAACGGTTCAGTTTAACTATCTCCGAAAAATAGAGGTTTCACCTACTTATCTTTCTTTGTTTCCTCTGAAATTTTGATATGTTTTGCTTCAAGAGGTCCCCTACAACTTTCATTGAGGGATCTAAGTGATATTCGCAAATAATAGTCACCATATAGGTCTAGGAAGTCTCGGGTATCCAGTACCGTGTTTCCAGATTTACCGTCTTCAAAGGAAAATTTTTTCACTAGGATAAAATTGCTCATTTTACCTCAAATTTGAGTATGTTAGTCTTTAGGATGTTCTCTACAAATTTTATGAAGAAGTCGAAGTGAGATTCTCAGTAAAAAGTAACATGCAACACACAAAACCACCAAGAGGTCGACAAAGCAGTTCCAGATCTAGTGTCTTCGTAGGAGGAGGGTTTCACCCCTTAAAACTCAACCTTTTTGTCTCAAATTTTAGTATGTTATACTTGGATATTTTTCCTACAACTTTCATGAAGGAGTCGAAGTCAAAATCCAACTCAAAACACGCATGCAAGCCTCTACAATACTCTGGGTCGGGCGGTATACACGCAAACAGCAAGCCATTTAAAAAACAAAGCACACTAGGTTCGGTTTCTCACTCCGAATCACCCAAGATTCAACACTATTCCAAACACACTTGCAAGAGTAGAAAGTGGATCCTAACTTGCCTCCAAAACTGAGCAAACGAGGCACACGGTTGGCGATGGACGGACGAATGGGCGTGCGGGCGAGCGGCTTCTTCTTCTCCTCTCTCAGTTCCTCTCTTCTCTCTCTCTCTCTCTCTCTCTCTCTCTCTCTCTCTCTCGGGCGACAACCCCTCAACTGGCCACTCTCCCTCTCTTTTTGTTTCCCCTAAATCCCATCATTAGTCATGATTATTAGCCTCCCTCAATGGCCAATGCATGGGGTCTTCTTTTTGCCACTTGGCAAGGCATGCAAGATGGGCTTGGGAGTGGGCTTGAAAGGATTTGGGCCGGCCTCTCCCTTGTGGCCGATGGCAGCCCATCCGTGGGCTTCAATGGGCCGGCCATTTTGGCCCATTAAAGGTCCATGCCATTGGGCCTTAAGACCCAAGCCTAATTAAACCCCAATTTTACTTTTAACAATTCACTTTTAATTCTTTCTTTTATAGATTCCAAATTTTCAATTTCACATGGCCATAATCTTGTAACATTTAATCTATAGGGATTAAATCTATGAGGTGCATAGCCAAGAATAAATTCTTCTTATTAATTTATCCTATAATACTAATTTTAAAAACTCATGAACACAAGCATATAACACTTAGTCTTAAGAGAAAACTAATGGCTAAAGCATAAACCATAGGTAATTTCATTACCTAATCATGGGCTTTAATACGTCTTAGAGGTCGTCTTGAATTTTTTTCGGGATGCCACGGTTAACCTTCTAAACCTTAATTATGGGGTTAATTATGCTTAGGGAAGGGTTAGATTAGGCTAAGTGATATTAGTGTAATTAGTTAGCTTGTTTAGTTAAATTAGATTAATTAGTTAGGCCAACTAGATGGTTAGTTGATTTAATTAGTTAGTTTAGTAGGTTATGTACATCTAGCCTAGGTATATTAATTTAATTAGTCCAATTAGGTGGTTAGATTAGTGTATATAGCTTAATTAGTGATTTAATTTATTTATTTTCATTTATTTAATTATTTTGTAATTTATTTAATTATTTATTTATTTTGTAAATTATACCGAGATAGCTAATTGTTAGAATTTTGTGCTGATCGTCGTGGTGTAGTTGGTTTGTGCAATTGAGTGCTAATTTATGTAATTGGATGCTGATTGATGATTTTTGAATTATTATTTTAAAAATATGAACTTTTGGTATTTAATTAGAAAAATACCGAGTGTCGGTTTTTTACGCCGAAAATGTTTTAAGTACTATATAAAATCATGGAATTTTAAAATGAGAGAATAACACACTTTATGATTCGATTTGACCATGTGTCCATGCACATCTATTTTACTGGGTGTTTTTAATATGAAGAAAATAGGCTAAGTACATTATTTGAAATTAAAACATTTGAGTGTAAAGCACAATGTCCTTGGCTGAGATTGGATGTGCATGTGATCATTATGAGAACTTGTCACGAGCATTTACGTCGGACAATACTCCTATATGGAATGCCCTACGTCAATGGATGCCGGTCGCAGTGGAGGCTGGGTCGATGCTCCTTTGGGAATGCCGTCTAGATGTAAATGTTGTCGTGCTTGATGGGGCGAGATGATGCCTAGTTATGCCAGATGATCGCTGATTGTTGAGTCGGCCGTGGCCGTTGGGTCGTAACTAATTGGAACACGCTTGGATGATTGATATAACCACTTTGAATTATGGGGTGAAATTGGGTGATACGGAATGGGACGTGTCATAACGATTTGGCCTTATAATCTAGACCCCTATGATTGATTGAGATATGAATTGAAGTGTTCCAATTACTGAGCGCATTATTGTATGCATATGTTATATGAGCTGTACTGACGTGTAGGGAAGTGCTGAGTCGAGATGAGTCTTATTTGATGTGTGTTTAGGCTGTCCCTAGGTGTATTATTTTCCTAATCAGGGTTTAAGGTGTAGACTCACTAATACATTGTCTCACCCCATCGTGGTTTACAATTTTCAGGTCCCTAGATGGAGGTACAACAAGTACAATACGGGGTTTTGCAGGTGATGAATTTTGAGCACACCTTCTTCCCTATTCCTAGGATCACCCTAACCCGAGAGCTAGTTGAGTCTGTGGTATGGGTCGATGAGGGCCTGCCTCAGTTGGTACCTCACCGATTCATAGCATGATTCATTGGCTTTTCGCAAGGGGGTTGGGAGAGTCCCCTGCTAGGTTTTGATGGGCCTCCCATCAGGACCGGGGAGTGGGAAGCAGTGCATCCCGATGGATCTCGACACTCCTGATGGTGTTGTGGTGGACCCGGAGCCCATGGTTGTAGAGCTAGGAGTTTAGATAGCTAGTACCCCTTTTTGGTTTAGACTTTTGTGTATATAAACTCAGTTTATTTATAAAATGTGTTTTGTGTGAATTGACTATCCTTCTTTTCTATCCCATGTTTGTTTGTTGTTCGGAGATTGTTTAATTTGCTTCCGCCCGTGCAATAAAATAAATGGGTGGCGACACGTCCTAAAAATGTCGCAATTTGATTGACCACCAAGGAATGTGCGTGCGCTCGAGGGTCGGTGCGTGACAGTTGGTACATATGAAAATGTTACTAAATGTAACAAACACATATATAAACTTTATTAGAGAAAAAAATAAAAATAGCTTCCATTAAATAACAAATCCCATGATGCTCCTAAGTCCATATTAATGACATGTCGCTCAAACACACAAAAGCGTAGGCTTTTAGTTAGTGGATTTGTAATCATATCATCCGTAGGAATATGATTTATTGCAACATCTTCATTTTGTACCGATTCCTTTATGGTAAAAAACTTGACTTCTATGTGGTTAGACCCTTTGAGATTTATGTTGTTATTAATAAACAACATTGTAGAGTTATTGTTACAATACAATTATATGGACCTGTTTACAAAATAAAAAATGGTTAATTTCCTAATGAGGTTCTAGAGCCAAATAGCCTAAGTAGCAACTGAAAAGTATGCTATAAACTTCGCTTGCATGGTAGAAGAAGATATAGATTTCTATTTATCGCTCTTCCATGATACTGCACCTCTTGCCAATATAAATATATATTATGTTGTTAACTTCAAATCATCTTGATAGCCAGCAAAATCTGCATCTAAATATCCTACTAGCTGCAAGTTCGAAATATGTCTATAAATCAGCATATAGTTTCTTGTCCTCTTTAAGTACCTCAAAATCTTCTTGGTAGCAACCTAGTGATTATGTCTAGAGGTGGCAAAATGGGTCTTAGACCTATATATGACTCGTTTAAATTACAAATAGGTTATATATGAGTCATTTATTTTTAAAAGAGACTAATTAAATGAGTTTAAAAATTGAAGGTTTAAGATAAATGGGTCTTAAATGGGTTGGACTTAGAATCCATTTTCAACTAAAGTCTCACAATCTCTCTTCCCTCTTTAACTTTATAAAAATATTTTTATAAAATTCAAAATTATAATTATTTTTTATATTTCAATTTTCTTTTCTTTTTTTCCTTTTATTTTTTCCTTTCTTCTTCCTCCTTCCTTAGCCGATAGCTGGCGGTCGACAAGGCGAGGCTTGAGCTCGTCGGCATCAAGCAAGCTCGAGCTAGTCGCATTCGACGAGGTAGAGGCCTCGCCGCACGTCAACAAGGCTTGAGCTTGCCGATCTAGCCAGGCGGAGGCCTTGCCGACGTTTAGGGAGGCTTGAGCTCACCGGCGTTGGTGAGCTCGAGCTAGTAGGATCTAACAAGGTGAAGGTCTTGTTGATGCGGCAAGACTCGAGCTCGCTAGTGTGGGGTGAGGCTCGAGCCTTGCTTTGGTGTCGGGCAAGTTGAAGGCTCGCCTATGGTCGGTCATCGACCATCGTTGTGGCCGGCATCCAGTTGAAGAAGAAAAAGAAAAAAGAAAAAAAGAGAAAAAGAAAAATTATATTCTTAAAAAATAAATATAAAAATAATTAAAAATTTGATTTTTAAAATGTGAATTTTCTAAATAAAATTATAAAAATTGTCTATTAAATTTGTATTGTATACAAGTATTTTAGTAATACCATTTTTAAAAAAAAAATCATAAGAAATAAGCTTTTTAAGGTTTAGCAAATGGGTCAAGTTAAGTATGGGTACAAAATTTTGCACTACAATAAATGGGTCATAAACGGATTAAATGGTTGGACCATTTCTAACTGATCCAAACCCGACCCGACCCACCCGTTTAACAAATCTAATCATGTCATGAATTTGACTGATATCTACCTAGAAATCCTGTTGTAAAAGTAATGTTTGGTATAGTGCAAACTTGAGTATACATGATATTTCCAAGCACACTAGCATAAAGTATATCATTCTCAAAATCTGAATTAGGGTATTGTAAGAGACTCAATTTATCACCCTTAATAACATGAGTAATTTTTAGCTTACAATGCTGCATATTGAATCTTATTAAAATACGATCAACATATACCCGCTGAGACAAACTCAATAAACGGTGAGAACGATCCCTATAGACCTCAATACCAAGAACAAAGGACACCTCACCAAGGTCTTTCATGTCAATTTTTTTTTTATTTTATAACATTCGCTTTGTCTCATGTAGTAATCCAATGTCATTACTCGCAAGTAAGATATCATTTAAATAAAGTATAAGAAAAATACATTTCTTCCCACTGACCTTACAATATATACACTAATTTACTTTGCTCTTAATAAATTCGAATGAAGTGACAACACTATGAAACTTTAAATATCATTATCTAAAAGTTTGCTTATGGCCATAAATAGACATTTTCAATCTACATACAAATTTACCTGAATCATTTGCCGCAAAACCTTCAAGTTGCACCATATAAACCTTCTCTTTAAGGTCTCTATTTAGGAAAATAGTTTTAACATCCATTTAGTGTGACTCCATATCAAAATGAGCTATCAATGCCGAAATCACTCTAAAAGAATCTTTAGAAGAAACTGGAGAAAAAGTTGCTTTATAATTTATTCATTCTCTTTGAGTGAAACTCTTAATTAGTAGTTTAGTTTTAAATTTCTCAATCTTCCCTTTGGAATCCCTTCTAGTCTTGTATACTCATTTGTAGTTGATGGGGGCTATAACCTTCAAGCAATTCAACGAGCTTCCAAATACTATTGTGTTTTATAGATTGTATCTCATCTTTCATCACATCTAGCCATAAATCTGATTGAGGACATGAAATATCATATGTATAAGTCACTAGATCAACAACATAGCTGATATCATAATTATGCTTTCATGGTAGACTACATAGTCTGGTGGTATAACTGAATCTCTTTCCCTAGTTGATCTCCTGAGTAGAGCTATTACAACATCATTTTGAATCTGAGGGGCTTGAGGAATTTCATTAGAAATTGCCTCAATAATAGGATCCTAGGCTATTAATAGGCTCAATTTGTGATGTAAGAGGCTTTATAATCGTTTGCATATGAAGAGACATTGATCTAGTAATCCCCACCAAACTGTCATATTCAATAGTTTGTGAGCAGCTATCTTTTCGGCTACATCAGTTTTTCAAAAAATTTGCTGTATAAGATTCCACAATTCTTTTACCTCCTTAGAATTATAAAATCGATATTCTTTTGAATAATCTGGGTAAGATACAAGGTAACACTGAATATTTTTGGAATCCAAGATGGATTATATAACTTTACTTCTACAGGACATCCCTAAACTTTAAGATGATTCAAGCTAGATTTACGTCTAGTCCACAACTCAAAATGAGTTGATGAAACTACTTTAGTAGGAACACTATTTAGAATGTAAAGCGTTGTTTTCAAAGCTTCACCTCACAAAAAATTAGGTAAATTGGTTCTATTAATCATACTCCTCATTATATCCAAAGAGTGTGATTGCGTCTTTCGGCCACATCATTTTATTTTTGACTCATAAGCATAGTAAATTGAGTTACTATCCTAGAATCCTCCAAGTATTTAGCAAACAATCCTTTAAGTTGTCTAGCATCACCATGCCTACCAAAATACTCACCACCACGATGACATTTGACAATCTTTATAACTTTTCCCAATTATTTCTCTACTCCAGTCCGAAAAAATCTTGAATTTGTCAAGAGATTCGGATTTTTCTTTAATCAAGTATGGATATCCATATCGAAATAGTCTTCAATAAATGTGATAAAATAAAAATTTATGCACAAAGTTTCCGTGTTTGGTCTACTAATATCAATGTGAATAACCTCCAACAAGTCAGAACTTCGAACTTTGAATTGTAGTTTTGTTCTTTATCTTAGTCATCTTATCTCTACAATAATTTATGTGAGTCTCTAGATCACTTTTAAGAGTAGGCAGGATGTCAGCCTTTATTAACCTTTCCACTCTTTCTCTAGATATGTGACGAAGACGTTTATACTATAATATATAAGATTGTTCCTTTGGTAGAGGCCTTTTGGAAAAAAAACATTTTCAGCTGAACAAGTGATGTACATATTGTTGGGAGATAAACCCAATCAATACAATCCATTGGATACATTGCAACTCCCAACTTTATTTGAATTAAAAAAAATATAGAAATACCATTGCTCTTTATTTCAAAAGAGTATCTACATATGTCCAAACAAGACACATAAACCAAGTTTCGCATAAAGGAAGGTACGTAAAAGTGTTTCTTAGTATCATCCTAAAACCATAATCTAAAATCAAAATAACATTTCCCACGAACTCAACACAACTTTAATGTTGTTTTCTATAGTGAGTTTTGATTCATCTTGATTTGGTGTCCTTCGATTTATGAACCTTTGTATAGTAAACGCAACATGATTAGTTGCACCGTTATCTAGCCACCAAGAATTGGACGGGGCTTCAGATAGGTTGGATTCACAAATAAATGCCAAGATTCATTACCTTTAGGCTTACTCTTGGTTCTTTTAGACAACCAAGTTTTATATTTATTGCAGCGTTTTTTTACATGTCATTTTTCCTTACAAAAGTAGCAAAGAGCTCCATCCTTTGTGAATGATGCTTTTTTAGGACCCAGACTGTTATAAGGACCAATGACTTTAGAATTTCCTTTAATGTTAGAAGGACCAATAGCTTCAGAATTGCTCTTTAACCTCTTACTCTTGTCATTACTAGAATAAGAAGCATAAAGGGCAATGTGCCATTTATCTTTCTTCAATTTTTCTTCTTTTGCCACTACCCTTGCAATCAGGTCATTAATTGACTAGATCTCATCTTGAGAACTATAATTGGTCATGATAATCCTAAAATTAGAAGGAATAATATTTAGAGCTTGATGCACAATGCAAGCAGTAGGAATAGCAACATTAAGAACTTGAAGTTTGTTTGCAAATCTACTATTCTTAAAATATAATTCATAACTTCACCGATACCATTATACTTCATATTAAATAGTGTTTGCAAGTGTGTTCTTATTTCAGCATTAGATGAGACACGATTTCTAGTCATCAAGGCTTCCATCATCTGTCTAGTAGTGTAATATGCAAACAAACCACTTTTCAAATGTTCTTGAATGGAACGCTTCATGGACAGTAAACAAATTCAATTGCTTTTTTCCTAAGTAGCAAAATGTACTTTTTGAGCTTTTGTATTCCTGATGGTAAGATTTGCTGGCTTGTTGGTCGTAAAAACCATATGAACATTTGTCATCTCCATAACAAATAAAAAAATTTCTCTCAATCTCTTAAGTTTGAACTAGCAAGAGTCTCAACAGTGACGGAGTTACCGTTTACAAAAAATGCGATTGAAAAACAAGTAATGTATATTATTAGCATCATATGAGTACTGTGTAACTTGATGTACAAGTACACATCTAGAGAATTATATACAAAATCACATAATCGCATTTGGGCAGAATATATGACATGCAATTATACACTTCTCACATGACCAACGACTATGATAATATATTTTAACCTTCGCGAATTCTTCACCTTAAGGGTATAAACCACTAGGATCAGTCACTCTTCCACTACACTATTGTGTATCATTCCATGAACTAATACACAATCACTTTCTTTGGGAGTATGACTACGCATTAGATCAGGAGACATCCTATCATTATACAAGACTGGTATTTTTCAAATCTAATTAAGTGTGTCACTTTGGCGGTCACAACTCAATTGAATTCTTGAAACTCTCTCATATCGATGATATAAACTTTACTTCTCACATATACTATATACATGTGATTTTAACTTTAGTGAAATGAGAAATTTATCACTAAAATCACATATCATGTTAATTACCCTACTTGATATATTACCAATAAATCACACTCTTTATAATATCTATGTGATAACATACCTATAAATCAACACCTATATTTCCAAAATCATAGAAAAATACGTGAAAATACGCAAAAATATACTAAAAATACATGTATTTAGGATTTCGTATGTATTTTCACATCCATAAAATCATCGAACATGTAAAACAAATACATCACAAGTAGAGCATGACCATACGAGAATTTTGCCGCCAACCATGCGCCCATTAGAGGCTTCATGTGCCCACATGTGTCGCTTGAGTACATGACGCGTGGAGCACACGTGCAGGCGTACTTAATTCCTGCAATTTGGTCCGACCAATTCTTGGCTCAATTGTATAGTCCGATCAGTTGACTAGATTAGTGAACGGTAAATCAGTTCGGGCAGATCAACGGGTCGAGTCTTGAGGGTTAACGGGTTGGGTCAATAGATCGAGTTAGGTCTCACGGTTTGCAGTTTGCTGATGTCAGCCCTAGTGTGTGCAATCTGCACCTACGGGTGAGTGCGCATGAAGGCGTGTGAGGTCACATGGGCAAATGCTCGACCCCATTGACGGCGCATGGCCACGTGTGGGCCCTCCCCCGGTGGCACGCCACTCATGATTTTGCCCATCTCGTCGATTTTTTTTTCTGTTTATATTATAACAATCGAATTTTGCTGCACAAAATAACATGAAAATAGGGCGAAAATCTATGTGTTCGAGTGCTAGATTATGGTTGCTTTGATACCACATGTTAAATGCTAAAACACGCAATTTAACAATCTCCAGAGCTAGAACAAGAACACATATAATCAAGTAGAAAGATTAACGCACCTGTTTTGGAATCCATTGTTCTTGATGTGAAAGTAGAAAAGCGATGATCCAAGCGTAAGTCCTTCTCCTCTATTGCCCTATGTATCACTAGCTTAATAAGACGCCCCCCCCCCACCCTTTAGCGCTAGGTAAACGCTTTTTTGAGAGGATAATTGTGAGAATTAGAGTTATGGGAGAGATTTAAGCACTATTTATAAAGTTTCCAACCAGGTCATCTCATTATTAGTTAGGTTTAACTCGGCCCACACTAGCCAGCCCTATATTAGACTAATTAAGAAAGCTTATGTCTCTTCTAAAACCAACCTCATAAAGCGGTAAATTACAAAATCAATTAATATAGCTCACATTAGGAAAACTCTTACAGTAAACTCTAAATCACCATGATCCTCTATAGACCTTTCAAGGATGGATAGCAATTACAATTGCACATACCTTGAAAATTACTTCGACTCGTCATATCCAAAAAGAGAGTATTTCATCTACTATTCACACCACTTACATGATAAAACCTAGCAATCATAGTACCTAAGTATTACACATGTTAGCCAACTTTGTGTTTGGATATTGAAATTAAAAGATATCACTTGCGACTGACTTGCTTCTTCGTGTATTGCAGTCACACAGGACATCGATGATGCCCTAGATACCTTCTTGTATGATCTTATATGAGGTGATTGAACCAAAGTCGCCAAATGACAAAAACCCCAATAACATTGGGCATTTGATCAAGGCTCAAACCTAGTCGAAAACTCCACTTATCTAGTCCAACAGGCCCATCCCATAGAAGTCCTGGTCAAAAGCATTTGCATTTTCCCAAGGTTCATTTGCAAAGCAAAACCAAAGGTACCCTTTGTCCCCTTGGGAATTGTACTAGGACCAGCTAGGTTGGATCAGTCCAGAGTTGGTCTAAAATCAATCCTAGATTGATGTCACCTCTAGTAAAAATTGGTAATTTGCAAAAGAAAACCGATCTCATTTGATTGAGGAAAGTTAGCAGGAATAAGGGAAGTTATTGACTCATATAGGTTGCTTAAAAAAATGAATATCTTACCGGGTACATTATTATTAATATGGACAATTATGAACACAGAAGAAAAGTGACAATCCATTAGTTAGTTTACTAGCAAAAGGACAGAGGATTTTAACTATTAACTTGGTAGATTTCTATTTCAGTGGAATATTACGAATAATAGAACTCATAGAACTAACAACAACGAAAGGAAAGCCACGTCTTGCGAAGAAAAATTACAAAAAGATACGTAACAAGTAAATTATTATTAGTGAGGAAAATTACAAATAATTGTAATATATGACCCAATATTTCAGCCCATATCTGACTAGACAAGCCCATGTCTCTTAAAAGTCTAAGCCCTCAGCCCAGCTCATTTTTCTTCTCCTTCAACAGATCGTGCAAGTAGAGACAAGGGCAGCAAAAACAGAGGAAAATAGAAGAGCTCGCGCATGAGAGGAAAAGGGGAAAATGGGAAAAGAGGAGGAAGAAAAATCTTCGCGCATAGCCAATCCGATGATTCGAATCAACTCCATTTTGTGGCGTCGGATAAGTAATTGAAGCCTCCATTCATCTAATAAAAAAATTGTCAAAATTAGGGCATGAAATTTAGATTTATGTCAATTCAGAATTGCTGCATTCGATCGAGAAGTTATTGAGCTGCATAACATACATACATACATACATACATACAAATATAATACATATATAGTGTTGTGAAGTTATGTCATTTTACATATTTTGAATTGAGCATACAGTTTACCCGGAACAAATTTTTGAAGTTGGTGTGCATGTTTTATAATAGCAAACAATATCTTTCGGGGCTGAATTTGATTGCACTATAACTTCTAAGTTATGATCAATTAAGTGATCTTTTAATAATATGAGCATGAAATTTACTATTTTTTATTTTTTGGAATATTACGAACTATAGGACTTACAAAACTTATGACGACAAAAGAAAAATTCATTCCTCTATAGTAAAACTACAAAGTCTATTACCAAAAAAAAAAAAAAAAAACTACAAAGTGATATTTTATCGTGAACTATTTTTAGTGAGGACAATTACCGATGCCAAAGGAAAGTTGCTATCAATCACGCAATTTACTAATAATACAAGAAGGAAATTTACAATTAACTTAGATATGTTGCAACTTTTTGTGGAGTAAGACCCGAAGAACTTACGACTATGAAAGGAAAATTACATCCTCTAAAACAAAGTTATAAACGTCTATTTTATAGGTAAATTACTTATGATGAGGACAATTACGAAAGGCGAAGGAAGTTACCACCACTTTTGTACTTTACTAACAATACGAGAAGGAATGTACTATTAATTTAGGTAGATTACTATATTTTGTGGAATATTGCTAATCATAGGACTAATAGAACTTATGACGATGAGATTACAATTACGTCCTCTAGAAAAATTGCAAAATAATATTTCAGTAGTGAATCTATAAGTGAGAAAAATGACGACCGTCGGAGGTATGCTATGTTGCATGGAAAGTTACGAACAGTAGGATTTGGAAACTTTCAGAAAATAAAGAAAATTACTATCATTTTTGGGGCAAATGCGAACACAACAACAAAAGAAAGTTACAAACCAGTGGAGCGCAAAATTTACAAAAATTTAGGCTCCATTTATTCTACGAAAGATAGATGATTTGGAAATAATTAGTTAACAAGATATGTTTTCATTATTGATAATAAATTATATTTCAATATTTTAGTGGACAATGACAATATTTATCATTTGTTCATTTTTAATATATATCCATATATATATGTGTGTGTGTGTGTGTGTGTATAATCATTTTTAGAAAAATATTTATTCATTTTTTTGCGACACATAGAAGTCTTAAAGAAAATATCACTTTTGAATAAAATTATGAACAAAAGAGGTAATCACTAGAGCACGAAAATTACAAGAACACGAAAAAATAGTTATCCTTGGAAGAACTTCACGGGGTACGAAGGAAATTACAATCAATGAGTTGGCTTACTCAAACTCCAAAAGAAAGTTAACGTGGAATGCTACGAAAAATATGACATCAGAACTTACAACCAAATTAGGGACAGTGATCATTGCAGATAAAAAATTACGGACAACAAAGAAATTAACGATCCTTATAAAACAAAACTACGAGAATATAAGGGAAATTACTATTGTTGAAAGAGAACATTACGAAGTAGAAAGGAGATTATGGTCTTGTATTTTTCTAAAGATTGTACAGAAAAAGCTTCATTATGATATACACTAAATGCTTCCACATTAATCCTTACTTAGTTAGTTAAAGTATCTTTGGCTAAGTTAAAGCTCAGCACAATTACTCTTTTTAAATTTTTTTGTCTGATTACTCTTTTTTAATTGATTAATTAAGTTATATTTGAATTAAGAGATAAGAGGTAAGCGTTTCCGTATGACATATTAAAGGTCATTAACTTTGTCCTTATCTATATTTTTGAGATAGTTTATCATCAAATTAAGTAAGGTTCTACATTAAACTATTTTAATTTCAATAAATTCGAAATACAATTTAAATACACCATGGTTCAAATTACTTGTAATTATTTGTATTTTGTTAATCATAAAGATATCTTTCGTAAGATAGAACGGATTTTACTATAATCTTGAAGTAATAGGACTTGCATATTTTGCTTAACTTCCATTTAAAGCAGGAAATATATTCAACTGTATTCAAGAAATATATTATTTGCTAAAAATTTACTTGTGTTTTTATTCACTCAGTAAGCCCTCTAGATCAAATAGATTACTTTTAATTGGACGACACTATTTAATTATAAAAATAAATCCTAATATGTTCCTTTTTGTTTAGTTACTAATGTTTTATACTGGATGAAACTTTTCATCATTCAAAAAACACTAAATCTCTAATACCTTCTCTTTATTTATTTTCTACAATTTAAGCAAATAAGAAATAGTAGTTTGGGAAAACAAGCAAAGATTGATCTCCATTTTCTTTTGGGAAAAGGAAATAAGAAGTATTGTAATTTTTATACAGGGCTCATCAAGTCGCTAGATTACTTCAATGCCAAATCAAAAGAAAAATGATTTCTTAAATACTTTCGGCGATTCATCCTATGTGGCATTAAAATTAATTTCTTACTTGACTTTTCTTATGAAAAAAAGAAAGCCTACACGGAGATGACCCTGTCCTCATGTTAAAACTAATTTTCTTGCTTTGTCTCTCTCTTCAGACTTGCTCACCCATATCTATAAAATGAATACGCTTTTCTGCCTATGCCAAATTTAAGATGCAAGTGAAGTTGTTTTATCTTGCCAACAAAAGAAAGATACCATGCTGCCTTCAACATTGGTTCAACATGTGAAATTAATGTTTCGAGTTTGAATTCGGATAATGATTTGTTAAACCAAATTTGTCGATAAAGTTTTTTTCTTAAGTAGATTTCAACTCGGATGAAAAAAGAAGAAATAATTTTCTTTCTTGGACTTTTTATATTTGATGTGGACAAGACAAAAGAGGAAATAAAAGATAAAAGAATAATTTTATACTTATGCGAAACTAGTTCACGTTGAAGAAGTGGTGGGCCCAGGTCAAATTGTTGACCTTCGGACACACAAGCACACAATGTTCCACGCCATGGGTTTTTTTTTTTTTTTGTGGAAGCCATGTGTTTTCTTCTTTTAGCTGATGGAAATAAAAGGGAAAGAAGCCTGTCTTTCTCCCACGTGAAGCCAAAAGGAGGTGCGCCCAAGGTCAAACGTTTGACCTTTTTGCGCACACATATAAAAGACATGCAGCCCTATGAGAGAAGGATGGTGCCTACGTAATCAGAAAAAGAAAAGGAGCTGCACGTAGGAAGCCGCATGCGTCATAAAGCCGTGCGCAACTTGAACATGCAGTAATTTTATGCCATGAATTTATATCTAAGTGAGTTATTTATTTATAAACATTTTGAATTTGAGGTTAAATCTAGATATGGGAAACACTCAAGCGTGTGAGCGATTGTAAACTCCGATTCTCTGATTATAGTAGATTATTTGCTGTTGACTCTCCTCGTGAACATAAGTACCAATACTCGGACCAAATCATGTAAATTTCTAGTGTTCTTATTATTTCTCGTTTATTTCTTCGGCGATTTCGCATTAACGTAAATTGCAAGATCCTGTCGTTTTCGCGTATTATATTCCAACACAACCATTTGCACAAAAACGTAGCACATTGGCAAATATATAGAGAGGAAAGTGAGCAAATTGGGAACAAGTAACATTGACTTTGGAGGTTGATGGAGAGTCCGATATTTAGCTTAATTTCAGGTTGGCTTAAATTTAGTGTTTGATAATAGCATTAAGCTTAATCAATCGCGAACAAGTGGAGCATCTCGTCGAGACAGATCTGAAAGAAGGAAGGGGGAAAAAGAGAATGATCGGATAATACCCCTGATAGTAATTATGCAACACCATCTCTTTCCTGTGCGACCTTGTAGTTGTCGTCTACTTCTTCCCCTAGCAATCATAGTTCCATTTTTTCTGCTTTGTTTGGTCCTCGGGCGTTTCTTCACCGACAAACTTCCCTCCCAAGTTCTACGATGAATTTTCATTTACCGACTTGACCTTCCCAGCTTTTTCTTTTATAGAATCCTCTCAGCACAACCCAATTACCTGATGTGTTGCATCTAAGATGGTGTTGATTTTGCTCCTGTCAATTATCTCAACCATCAATTCCGCTTGCTTCTTTCCTTTTCATCTACAAAATTATGATTGTTACCTATTTGTTGAATTACCCCAATGTCTCTATCGGTTTCGTTAATTATCTATCAATCATTGCATGCAGACTTCAGTTCTTACCTCCTCTAATTTCTAAATTGAGACCTACTATCCCGAACAGGAAGAGAAAGCATGCCTTGCTGCCCTCTGTAACAGATTGGGTTGATTATGGTCAGAGCAGGAAATCGATACCTGGGATGAGTCGCCACCCCTGGAAAAAATCGAAGAATGTCGGAGGATATTAGTCGGTAAGGTTTTCTCAAACTCCCCTATTAATTTATCAGCATTCCAGAATACTATGCAGCGCGCTTGGCGTACAAATCACGTGGAAATCACTCAACAGAAAATGGATATCTATGTGGCTAAATTCAAGTTAGAGAGTGATAAACAGAGAGTAGAAGCGGGAGGACCATGGCGATTCTCTAATAATTTGGTGATCTTTCAACCCTGGAAGCCGAATACCTCACTCCATTGTTATGATTTTTCTAAATGTGCATTCTGGGTTCAGGTATTTGGCCTTCCCCTAGAATGGTGCACAACTCAGATGTTAAGCAGAGCTGTAAGAAGCATTGGAAGAATGCTAGAAGTTAAGTTTGATAACAAAGAAGGAACAACTTTGAAAGTGGGTCGTGTTAGGGTGGAACTTAACCTAAGTGATCCCTTAAAAACAGGGCAACAAATTTGTATTGCAGGCAAAGCACTATGGCTAGACTTTCGGTATGAACGGCTTCCCCATTTTTGTTATTCATGTGGACAAATGGGACATTATGCCATGTACTGTCAGACCATACCTTTCACTGAAGCCAAGATGGAAGGTATGGAGAAGATGGCCTTCGGTCACTGGTTGCGAGCTGAAGTTAAGGAGAATAGTCCGTACTGGAGGACTTTCTATGAAGGCAACCCTCCCTTGACAAAACTGATGACGTTATCCTTGAAACTCCTCCCTTTCTAACATCTAAAGTACCCGCTCTACCTCCTCCTGAAGAAGTCACCTCCAAGGCAAATCATCGGGTAGTCGCTAAGTGTAGGAATGTTCTTACTATTGATAAGATCCCGATCTCATCAAAACAGAAAGGTATCCAAACAGTCTATCATGAAAAGGAGTCTAGTACCTCGATTATAGCAATGGACACAAGTGCGCCAATGCACCAACACTTTCCTCTTGTAGAAACAAGGAATGCTGTAAAGTCGAAACGGGATTCTATTGCTCTTCCTACTCCATTGATAGCTTCTACCAGAGGTGCACTAGTCCCGGTCCCTGAAATTGGGGCAGCTTAGTGGAAAGGGAAACATGTAGTCTTACCTAATGATTCTCTTAATGACCAGACTAGTATGCAATAGGATTCTATTATCCTTCATACTCCGCCAGTAATTCCCCTTCTGTAGTACACTCACGCTGGTTCTCTGCTCCAAAACATGGTAACAGCAGGCAAGACTATAGCTCGTACACAACATCATAGTTCCAATGATTAGCATAGGGCGACATCATCTCTGAAGCACAAGAAAAATTCCAGAATATCAACCAGACTAGGGACTGCTAAGAAATTGAAAAGGTATAATCCATATGATACTCATACCTCTGCAATTGACGAGCTAGATGAAGCATCCCTTCTAAAAACTCCTGTTTAGGCTGTTGACAATGTTGGCTAGTGGGTTGAGGTGGCTTACCCCAAAAAGCCACTGGATGATAAATGAAGCTCTGCTGTTGGAACTGTTAGGGACTGGGCTCTCTCCTGACAGTTCAAGCTCTCAAGGCCTTTGTGGTCAAAGAGAAGCCCGATTTGGTCTTTTTGATGGAAACGAAAAATAGGGAGGAGGTGATAACTAAAATTCAGCGAAGACTCAAGTATCCTAATTCTTATATTATCAATCCTACAGGCATGTCTGGGGGTTTGGCCTTGTTTTGGAGTTCTCATATCAATATCAATGTGGAATATGCAAATCATAATATGATAGATACCTTTTGTTCTGAGAACAGCAAGCAAATCTTGATGAAGATCACATGTGTTTATGCGCCAGTCAATTTTCATGATCGACAACTTCTTTGGAGAGCTCTTTCTCAGCTTTCACATATAAATAACCTCCCTTGGCTGTGTGTTGGCGATTTTAATGACATCCTCTGGGAAAAAGAGGGTAAGAGGTCAGCGAACTCGCTTTGTATGCATTATTTCAGAGAAATGCTTCATGACTGTAAACTAATGGATTTGAAGAGTAAATGTTGTGCATTTACCTGGATGAACAACCGACAGGGTGGAGACTTGGTGAAAGAACGGTTGGACAGGGCTCTTTGGACTCTGGATTGGCATCTCATTTTCCCTGCAGCTGAGGTTTTCGTGTTACTCGCTGTTGGTTCGATCACGACTCCTGGTATTATCTACAGAGGCTAAAAGGCCACGATCAAGCAAACCTTTTGTCTTTGAGGCCTATTGGTTACATCACCTGGACTGTCACAACATTGTTACTGCTGCTTGGGCCTTAGCTAAGTGTGATAGTATTAACCTGCCACAAAAAATAAGACTAGTAAGTGCTGCATTAAGTAGGTGGAGCCGCACTGAGTTTTCAAATGCACAATCGCACAATCACACATAGCAAATTTATAGCAACAATTACAAGCACTAACAAACCACATCCAATATAGATATGATTTCCAAAAAGCATTTAAGTTAAAGGCAGATTTACAACGCGCATGGCAGCAAGAGGAGTAGTACTGGGCAATGCGGTCTCCATTACAGTGGCTGAAGTGGGGAGATCAAAACACACGTTTCTTCCATGCTACAACTATTTAGCACCGACAGTGAAATAAAATCAGCTTATTACAAGACCATCAACAGCAATGGGTAAGTGATGAAGTTGCTCTTAAGGATATGACTTTAGAGTTCTTTTCTAATCTATACAGCACGATAAGGTATCGGAATTATGACCCCATTATGAATCAATGCTTGTCCATTGTTACACCGGAGATGAATGAGGGGTTGATTGCTGCACTAACGATGGAGGAAGTCCAAAGAGCTACTTTCCAGCTGGGCAAAACAAAAGCCCCAGGCCCTGATGGGTTGAATGGCCTTTTCTACCAATCTCACTAGGATATCATTAAGTAGGATCTTTTTCTGTTTGTCCAAGCCTTCTCTCAAACTGGAGTCTTGCCTTCTGACCTAAACAAAACAATCCTATCCCTTATCCCTAAAGTCCCTAACCCTGAACGCCTTGATCAATTTCGACCTATTAGTTTATGCAACTATGCGTACAAAATCATATCCAAAATCATTGCTAATAGACTTAAACCCTTCCTTCCCGCCCTAATATCCCCATAACAGAGTGCATTTGTGGGTGGCTACCAGATACAGGACAACATACTTATTATACAAGAGGTGTTGCATCATCTTAACACCAGAAAGTGAAAGAAAAAATTTCAAGCATTACTCAAGATTGACATGCAAAAGGCTTATGACAGAGTAGAGTGGAATTTCCTTCATGACTATCTTATTAAGCTGGGATTTCATTCTAGTTGGGTCCGGTGGGTGATGCAGTGTATCTCCACTATCAAGATTAGTGTTAAATTTAATGGCGACCAGCTTCACTATTTCCACCCCTCTTGCGGCTTACGTCAAGGTGATCCCATATCTCCCTATATTTTCATTCTAATGGTCAATCTATTATCAACTCTTATTCATCAAGTGATTGACATGGGGTAGCTAAAGGGCATACAGTTGAACAGGTGGTGTCCTACTCTTTCCCACATTTTCTTTGCAGATGATGCAATCTTTTTCTTAGATGGGACTGTTCTAGAATGCCAGAATCTATCCAATATCCTGAATCAATCTTTGTCTTGCTCTTTGGTCAAGTCATTAATAGAAATAAATCCAGTTTTTTTCTTAGTAAAGACTGTCCGACTAGTCTCAAGGATAATCTGGCACAACAATTTAGGATACCAGTACTTCACAAGACTGGCAAATACCTTGGAATCCCGTCTGACTGGGGTCGTTCGAAAAGAGATATGTTTGCATAAATCCTAGGGAGAGTGACTTCCAAGCTAGATGGGTGGAAAGAACACCTCATGTCGAAAGGGGGAAAAGAGATTTTAATAAAAAGTGCTGTTCAAGCTATTCTTCAATATGCAATGTCTATATTTAAAATTCATGTGTCTATATGCCGGGCAATTGTGCAGAAGATTGTGAGATTTTGGTGGCAAAATTATAGTCGAAAGCGGGGTGTCCATTGGAAGGGTTGGGATTTACTAAAGGAAAGGAAGGATCAAGGGGGTCTAGGTTTTAGGGACCTTATTGCATCTAATAGAGCATTGCTCGGCACACAGGCGTGGAGACTACTTCAAAATCATTTATCTTTATGCAGTCGGCTATTCAAAGGCCTTTATTTCCATGCACAATACTTTAAAAGTGCTAAAAAAGGTGCTCGCCCCTCATGGGGTTGGCAGAGCTTGCTTATAGGAATGGAATCTATTCTGCCTAAACTGAAATGGTCAGTAGGGGACGGGTCTCAGATCCGCATCAGAGAGGATTGTTGGCTGCCCTGAGGGATTTTAGGAGGCCTTGTCACTAGAGAAGAGCCACGAATGGTGGCTGACTTATTGCTACCTGATCAGAACAAATGGAATGAAGATTTGCTTCATGGTTTTTCGATGAAGACATTATTAGGGAAATTCTTAACATCCTGGTGCGCCCAACTTATACAGAAGATAAGCTTATTTGGACAGAGACTACCAATGGTCAATTAACTGTGAAGAGTGCCTATCGGATAATTCAACAAACCAACATCCACATTCAGGACAGCAGACCATCCTATAAATGTAAGTTCCGAATGATTTACACATGTAACTACTCTCGTTAAGGGGGTTATTTTGTTGGCTTCGACAAGAAAGCAATCAACGCTCGAGCCCTTGTTTGTCAATGACCAAGCACCAAGTTTAGTATGTATTCGGTGCAAGTGAGCTCATTCATCTCAATCATCACATTATGTGAGTCTGAGGGGAGGATTCACAATTTTCACTGACCAAGATGGATGGACTCGCGTGCTCCGGATGCGTATAGAAATTGTTCAATACTTACACGTGGCTACATAGCCATCCACGTGCGTGAGTATATGGAGGTCATGGGGTTGTTCTTTCATTGCCAGCATTTCCAAATTGGGGTTGATTTCTTCTTTTCACAATTTTTGGTTGTAGTGCCGCAACCACGGTGGATGTCAATTTTTAGTGGGTAGTGTGGCATTGGCAGTTACTAACCTGATGGAATGCATTGCAGTCGAAAGAGGTATTTTTCACCTTTGTGATTTAAAATTGTTTTGAGTGATCATGTAGCTAGTCGGTGTTGATAGTGGGAACGTGATGACAAATTTCATATTTGATAGTTGTTCAATTTCTTGACAATTTTGTTTTTTTCACGAAAAACACAATTTTTTTTTGTCTAATACATGCTTGCATGTCCTAGGGTTACACAGATTGATTTCTCGACCTTTAGAGTTATTGGGGATTTTTTAATTGCCCATAAAGAGCTTTGAATATGTAAATAATTATAGGATCTTGGTGGAGCTGGACATGGATGATTTTGCTTATATTTGATTCATTTGTTATTTCTCCAAATATGATTTTGGAAAAATGTGCTCAAAATTTTTTTGGTAGAAATATTCCTCGATATTCATTGAAATTCAAGAGTTCTTAAACAAAAAGTCCGACATAGGGGCATCCAAACATAAAAAATCCCAATGAGGTTTGGGGGCTAGTAACTGAAAAAATGAAATGGAATTTGAACAATGGGCCTTTATCAGCTACTTTATTTGCGGACCAGCGAGATGGACTTAAATTGGGCCGTTCGGATCCAAGCCTCTTCAATGAGCGTCTCTTTCTCCCTCCACATGTGCGTCTTCCCCTTTAGCTCATCCCATAGTTTAGCACGATCAGTCTCAATCTTCATAACACTCTCCCTCCTCAATTCAAACTGCTTTAGAGCTTCATTCGAAGCCAAAATTTCCGTTTGAATCAGCAACAAAGACGAAACTTCCATGGCAAAACTATCCAGTAGAGCACCTTTATCATCCTTGAGGATCCCTGAGAAAACCCCTTCCATTTCACTATCTAGGAAAGCTTCGTCAATGTTGATTTTCAAGGTATTCCATTTCGATGGGATCAATTTTTTTGTCGATTGCGTTGTTTCTAAGAAAGTTTCAAGTTTTGGCCATTCCACTTACTGAAATTACGAAGTGACATCCTTGCCGAGTCGATTAGGGTTTTCGAATTTGGGGGTCCCCTTTGAAAGACAAAGGCATTCCTTTCTTTCCAGATAAACCACAAGAGATACGCTAACTCATCGAAGGTAAGTGAGTTGCTTGACTGTACAACTTGATCTTGTAGCTATACCTCAATTTGTGTTAGACTTTGATACGAAACTGGGATATTCACCTCAGGATTTGTCCACACTGAGTCTGTCTAAGGGCAAAACAAGAAAATGTGCTCAATTGTCTCTACTTCTCGATTGTACAAAGGCATGCTAACAAGGGTAAGATTTCTCGCTTATAAAGATTCTATGTTGGGGGAGGTGAGTTTTGACATAGACTCCATAAAAATATCTTAAAGTTTATTTGGGGGGAGGGGGGGTCTATTTGTTCCAAAGATGATGTTGATGCTTGCATATTATGTTGTGAATTGTCTTTATCTCACATCTAATTGTATGCATTTTTCACCGTATAGGTGCTGATTTTGTAGCCATCCGTCTTAACTTATCTTGTGTGTTCCGAGTATTAAGGGGCAAAGTTAAGATTTCATTCACTATTTGTACATCAAAGAACTCTCCTAGTTTCTCAACATCCTAGCACATTTCCCTTGTATTGATTGATTTGGCTACTATCTTTGGGTCATTCAAGTTTATCGACCTCCCTATAATCCTTTTTTCAACCATCTATCATATCACTGATTCTCATATATTGTCTATTTCTATCAATAACCTTGGCCATTCCCATGAGGGCTGATAACCCGTCCCTACTTGCTAGAAAGAAGCTGACAAAAAGTAAATTCCTTTTAGGACTTATCTTCATAAAGCTACTTGATTCCAAGATAGTTCCTTTGATTGTTTTCCAAACATTGCTCTATAAAAAGTTAGTAGATCTCTCAAACCCAACCCTCGTCTATTTATTCTTTCTTTGAGCACCTCTAATCTTTTCTAATGTAACCCACCTGGTGATTCTTTATTCTTCCACCAAAATGCAGCCACTCTTCTTTTTTTTTTTTTTAATTTAATGGACTAACATATTTACACTAGGATTTTAAAAATAGATAATGCATATTAAGGAATAGCTAACCACTGGGGGTTCGCCCCAGTGGCCACCCTTCTAACTTGGAAGGGGAGGTGGGGGGTTCAAATCCCCACCTTCTCATGGGGGATTAGGGTGGGGACGGTTTCATTTTAGGAGTGGGTTTCGATTCCCACGCCCTGAAAAGAGGTAGGGGCAAAAGTTTTAAAGTAAGTGTTAGAGTAGGATTAGAATAGGCCCGACCAAAAAAAAAAATTATTAAGGAATAGCTTGAATCCCAACAGTATTATATTCACTTGTGTTAAAATATATGAAACATTTCTTTCATAGAGGCACCCTAGTTCAAAGGTATTCCTAAATATTTCCTGGTCTTTCCTACTTTAGGGACTCGAAGTTTAGTTGCCACGTTCCTCCTCAAGAATTATGGATAGTTTGAGTAGGAAGTGTCAAGTGAATTGCCAGTGCGCAATATCGACAATTAATAAAGTGATGAGTGAGTATGGTTTCCACCGGTATTGTCTCTAATCATCCAATTACTTACCGAAGGTGATCAATCCAAAAATTTAGCTAACCAAGCTGAAAAAGGCAAGTAAAAAGTGAACTAAACCAATTAAAGGACTGAAATATAAAAGAGCAGGAACTTAAAGGATTCAAAAGTTGTAATTAAAATTGCAAAGTAAACTTAATCTAAAGTAAATCGAAAATTAACAAGGCAAATTTCAAGATTTTATAAAGAATCGAAAATTAATAAGGTAAATTTCAAGATTTTAACTAAGATCACAAAACGTTAAAGCATCCAACTTCACTTAACCACTCATAATCAATTCTTTTAACTTGTCATGCAACAAATTAATTTCTAATTGTGTTGGTGAAATTTCCCTAAGTTAGATTACAAGCCAATCTTGGTTTAATAATCCCTAATTAGGTATGTTAACCCACACTAATCTTAGGTGAATTTAAACTATCTAAAAGCATTAAGTTCTTGTGGAAATTCCTGGATTCAACCTAAGTTGTCCCAACCTAGGTCTACTACAACAATCGCACAAACAACCTAGTGTACCTTGACCTAGGTTTAATTTATGGTTCAATATCACTAGTGCTCATGAATGCAATCTCCACCCAATATCATGCCTACATTGAAAATCATTTAAAAGTTGGTCAAACTTCTAAAAGCATTAAGATCATGATAGAGAACCTCACAATAAAAAATTATATTGCATGAACAAGTCTTGAAAATCAATCAATCGTGGTTTAGATCCATTGCAGCTCTAACCAAAGAAATTTAGAACATTAATTAAAGTTAAACTAACAACAAAAATTAAAGAGAACATAATGCCAAATTAAAAAAAATTAACCAATTTGAGTTACAAATAGGTTTGGGTTTGCCTCCTCATTCTCTCCTTGACATGCACCAATTCCACTAATAAGATAAAAGCACAAAATCTAATTAAGAAAACCTAAAATCTGGTGGCAGCTCCAAGGCTTCTCCAAAATCTGAAATATGCGCATAAGAGGGGTTTATGTGGCTTCCAAAAATCTGCCCTAGGTTAGCCTCCCATTAGGTCTTGGCTGGCTTTTTATTTATTTATTCAAGATACTAAAATATTCTAGAAGATAATGAGATATCTTGAAAGATATTGAGATATTTTGGAAGATATTGAAGCACAGAGACTAATCTATAACTCCAATACAGACACGAGAGAAAATTATGCATATGGTCCTTTATGAATCCAAAAGTTATATCTCTCACAAAATTCAATAAAATTACATGAGTAGCAAATAAATTTATCAAAACTTAGCAAATATCAAGATTAATTTAGCAAAAATACTCTATCTAAAATAGAGTTATTAGAAAGTGATTTTAGATTTATTCAAGTTTATCGCTTGCCCAAATGCAAAATAATATTGATTTAATGTCATTGCTAAATTTTGGCACTTTTCATTTTTCTATCTAAGAAAAATATTGAATCATCAACAAACAGGAGATGAGAAAGGGTTGGACAAAACCTGTTCAATTTGATCCCTACTAGAATCCGTTCATGCATAACTTTTTTCATCACGGTTGAGAGAGTATTGACCATCAAGATTAATAGGTGAGGGAACACGGGGTCTCATTGCCAAATACCACTTGTTGGTTGAAAATAGGGTAATGGTTCACTATTAAATTTCACGCTCAAGGAAACTGAGGCAACACATTGTATAACTCTTTATACCCAACGTTCACTAAATCCCACCTTTAATAGACATTGCCTCTAGAAAATCCCATTCAACCACATGATATACCCTTTTCATATCCAATTTCAAAATAGTATGAAATTTCGCTTCCATTTTCTTAATCTTAATTGATGCAAAACTATATGCACTATCAATATATTATCTTGAATTTGCCTACCCCACAAAGGCACTTTGTTCTCATGCTACAACTTTTGGGAGCCAACACTTCAAATATGATAATGTACACAAAATTACCTAGGATAATTGGCCTGAATTGGTCTAACTTTTTTGGATTCTAAACTTTTGGGATCAAGGTAATATGAGTTTTGTTCAGTTCTATGTTGAGATGACTAGAATTGAAAAAAAAGTTTACACCTCATTAAAGATTCATTGTTTTATGTCCTCCCAATGGTTTTGATAATACTGGCCATTCAACCCATCTGACCTAGTGCTTTCAAGCATCTCGACTGAAAATCAGCTTTCTAGACTTCCTCCCTTGTGATTTTTGCATTCGGGTGCCAATTGATTTCCTTAGTTATAATAGTTGGGCATTGTTACAAAACAGGATCAAAATCTCAAGGACCCATTGAATTGTAGAGTTCTTTGAAAAGGTTTGTTGTATTGTAGAGTTCTTTGAAAAGGTCCATTGTCATTCCTTTCAAACTCTTCCCCATTTTTAAGCATATAAATTATGTTCCTTTGCCTCTTTTGGATAGTTGTGACATGAAAGAATTTTGTATTTTTATCTCTCCATTTCAACCAACTAATTCTAGACCTTAGCCCCAACATATTTCCTCTTGTTGCCACATCTTCTCAATGTGTCCAGCAAGTTCATTTCTTCTATGTAAAGTAGCCTACAACAATTGGGAATTCTTATGCCCTGAAGCTCCTCTTTTAAAAACTTTATCTTTTTTTTTAATTGTTTTGAAAGGCATGTTTACTCTAGCAAGCCAATTCTACAACCACTTTTCTGATTTTTTGTGCTACACTACTCCTTTAGGCTAGATAGTTTACAAGTATGCTTATTGATGGTGCACACTCTTCGTGTTCTAGCCAAAAAGACTTCAAATTTGCATGCTTTCATTCTTGTTACCCTTTCTGTTGATAATGCCAATAAGAGGGCCTATGATTTGAGCCTTTAGTTGGTAGCCAACAACTTATGCCTCAAGAAATAAGACCCTCCGATTAATACAACAAACAACCATATCAAGTCTCTTTTTCACAAGATCCTACCCTTCACCATCATTTGCTCATGTAAACACGCACTCCTTACTCTCCATATCCATTAAACCACAAGTATTGTGGAAATCTCCATATGCATTCATTCTATATTGCTTTGCTAATTTCCTTCCCACCTTTTTTCCTAATGATACAACATCTTGTTGAAATCCCCCAAACAAATCCATGGTGGGGGTATTGATGGCACTCAATTGTTGAAACTGGCCCCATAATCTCAACCTTTCTTGGAAAATAGTAGGTACATATACAAAGGTAATCCTAAAGACAAGCCTTAGTTTGGTGTTCTCCATTACAATATCAATGAAGTTGTTCTTCATTGATTTCACATTTAAATAACACCCATCATTTCACAAAGGCTAGCCCCCCAGTAGTTCCCATAAGATCCACAGTAAAGTAGTTTTAGAACTCTGACTTCGTACTAACTCTACGAACCACTAGCTCTTGATTCTTTATTTCCATTAAGAGCACTACATCAAGCCTATCTTGGGCCACAAGGGCCTACAAAGCTCGAACTTTCAAGGGTGTGCCCAACCCTTGATATTTCTAACATAAAAGCTTCAAATGTAATTCAGTGGCTTATTCGAGTTAGCCACCATCTTACGAGTTCTTCTACCATGTGAATGAGAGTTTCCAATAGTTGGGTCTCATCCAATATTTGATAGCTTGTAGCTTGCTAATCATAGGGGCAAAACATTTTTCCTTTCTCACCATCCCTACCTCTATTCTTTCTCAATTTGCCTTGCTCATGTTCTACAATTTCTTGTGATGAAGGGAATTCTAGATCAAAGGAGAAGTTGGTTCTTGCTCATGTTCTTGTCTAGTTATTTTTTTCCCTCTCATCTACCTATTAGTCAAATCAACCTGGACTTTGCTTGAATTTCCTTGGAATCTAGTAATTTGTCTCATTTCTACTAGTGGTGAGCAAAAGGAACTAATTAGACCAAACCGGCCGGTTGGTTCTGGTCCCAAGGGGTGTCAGTCTGGTTACTAGTTTTCTAAAATTGAAATCAGTGAAATTGGCCTAGTTCCCAATCGTAAGGATGGAATTGCCTGGACCAAATTGGATATATTATTTTTTAAAATTTGAATTTTATTTCTTCAAAAATATTAAGGAAATAATTTTAACTTTTAATTATTAAGATTTTTCTAAATGTTATTGAGATGCAAATATTTAGATAAAAAACCGAGAATGGCGTGCTTTATTTGGACATGGCTTGGTGGCTCTTATGCACAACTCCTCTTATGTTCTTTGCGTGCCCATTCAATGTGGGACTCTTGGTATTTACATGGAAGGTTAGACACAACAATAGAGACAAGTTAAGAGTCCCACATTGAAGGCATTTGCATGGAAGGTTGGATACCACAATAAACTAGAGAGACAAGTCATACACCAAGAGTCCTACATCGAATATGCACACAAATGTCATAAGAGAAGTTGTGCATAAAAGCCAAGTTATGCTCCCACCAAAGCATGCCTTTCTTGGTCTCTTGGCTAAGATTAAGTATAACATTTGGTTTTTTTTTTTTGGTAAAAAGATTAAGTATAACATTTGTTGAGTGTATGGAGTTCACATAATTTTTGTACCATTTTACTTGATTTTTGCGGGTAAATACTTGATCTTAGAGGGAAGGAGCAATCAATTTATCATCGGTTTCATTAGGCCAACCAACTGGTTCCTGGTTCTATAACTAGTTGGTCCGATTCCTAGTCCTAGAAATGAGGAATCGGTCCTATCGGTTTGGTTCTTGGTTCCTAGGTGGGACTACATCGAATCCGGAGCTAATCATCCTAACTTTCACAGGAGTTTCTAGGATTATCTCCTCCTCATCACCCACTTCCATATAAGCTTCATAAAAGGCATTTCAGAAAGGGTTGGTGGCATTTGCCTCAATTTTCAGCCACCAATCATAAAGTATCTTATCATTCGTAGAAAAAAAAATCTTTATCATAAGAAACCAGCTCATAGCTTTTAGTGTAATGCCTTATTCTGCTACACAAGTAATAGAATAAGGGCACTTTCTCATAACTAAAGTCCAGCCGGTATTATTTTCCTTGAAAACATGAAATTGCCCTGAGTTGGAGAGGGCAAGACAACCGTGACAGAACTTTGGCTTTACTCACAACAATTGATGCAATACTTTTTGTTTCAATTTTAACTTCTTGTACTTCTATATTCTTTGCAATACATCTAATTGTTTCTTCTATTTTTCTTCAATAGATAGTCTATGAATATGCATAAACAAGTAGCAAGAATAAAAAACTTGATAATGTGGAGGAGTACTTGTTCCTAGGGTTTAAGGACTAGCAAGTAACCATAAAATGACCTCGGGCCAATGGTAAGTATTCTATTTTTTTCCTCCATAGAACTAATACAAAGGAGAACATACTAGGTTCTAAATTCTTGCATATTACATTCTCAGTTTTCCAAACTTTCTTCATGGTGGTTTGAAACACTTGAAAATTTACTGAAGGGTTATAGTAAAGTTGTCTCATAACTATAGGTTCACACTCTTGTAACTTCTCTTCAGTTATAGTCTCATCCAGTCTAGCATCTTCCTATCCCCCCATAGATTTCCTAGCCTTCTACACGATGCAGCCATATGTTTTTGCCTGTCTCTATCTCTTTCCATTATTAAAAATGTAATGAGGGCTGTCTATGAGAGTGATTAGGGAAAACACGAGAACACTTGTTAAAAGTACAAGTCCACTCAAGGCTACTGAGATGAAGAAATAGAGAAACACCACACCAAAAAATGATGTGAATCAATGGACAAACAATGCTATCAACACAATCTGCCAAGCCTCCAAAAGTAGGCAATTTTTTTTTTTTTGTTGGTAAAAGTAAGGTATTGTATTAACTTTAACCCAAAAAGGGGAGGACCCAACACCAACAGAGGGAACTTGCACTTCTGGTGACATTAGGAAATGTCAAAAGGAGTGCAAGGGTGTCATGGTCTCCTAAATAAAAACAAGGGTCAACAAACCACAGCCAAAGAGGAGAACACCAAGGTGAAAACACAACTCAGGCTAAAAAGGAAGAAGAACTAAGATTCTAGCATGTATCTGGGACCTATTGGAAGGTCAAAACTTTGTCCCTAACCACCTTGTCTAGGCGCTTCTTCAGAGTCGGCAAAGAATGTTCGCGATCACGGAAGATGATATTATTCCTTTCCTTCCAAATAATATTACATGAGGCTCCAAATGCGAATCGAGCAAGAGATTGGCAGAAGGAATCTCCTAATAGGTAATTGATGGCCCATTGAAGGTTTTTGACCACGAATTGTTACGCCAAGCAAGGTTGCATCTAGTAGCCTAGAAGATAGCAAGAGCACCAGTGATGCGACATCTAGAGAAGAGGTGATCAACAGAATTAGGCCAACATTCACAAAAAACACAACTAGCATCCGAAATTCTGCCATAGGTTAGAATCAAGACCTGGGTGGGCAATCTATTTCTAGTAATAAGCCACAGACGGAATTGGAATCGGAGGATCAATGTGTGATTCCAGATAAAGGAGGCCTAAGGCACAGACTGGCCTCTTGGCCGAATACTGTCCCAGGTGGAGGCAGTTGTAAAGACTCTAGACCGATGTTCGAGCCATCGGAAGTAGTCAACGTCTTGGCTTAAAACAAGAAGAGGCTCATGCCAAGAAGCTAACGTGTTGAGGACTCTAGACGCCGAGGCAAAGTAAGTAAAGAAGCCAGCGACTGTAGCTTGCCTAGGGATACTTGATCGATAAATGTCCAAGTCAAAAAAAAAAAAAAAAAAACAACAACAACAACAAGCTCAGAGGGCCTTTAAGGTGCCAATTATCAAACCAAAACGAAATAGAACAACCATTTCCCACTCACCACCTGAACAAGTGGTGAAAGTCCTGCCGGAGGTCTAGTACCTTTTTCCACGCCCAAGAACAAAAGGTCGGTTTACCTGTTATCCAAAAATTCTTTTTCTTCAAGAAATTAGAGTGGATCCATTTACACCACAAATGACTCCTTATTCGTGAATAAGTTTCATATGTGTTTTAGCATAACTGCTTTGTTGCACTCACGCAATCTACGAATACTTAGGCCACCTTCATTATTTGGAAGGCACACATTGATCCTAGCAACTTTTGCACCTCTATATCCAAGCTTCGGACCCTTCCACGGGAATTGTCTAAGGACCTGTTCTATGGTATCAAGAACAGACTTAGGCAGAATAAAAGCGTTCGCCCAGTATACTTGGATTGAGTGAAGAACTGATCTGATCAGCTGGAAGCATCCTGCAAAAGAGAGGAAACGTTGGGTCCACGATTGCGCCTTCGACGTGATTGCATTAATCAACACTATACAGTCATCCTTACATAACCTTGATGCAATAATTGGCACTCCCAAATACTAACATGGCAGAGAACCTTCCTAGAAACCATGGAAGTTCTTGATGCTACTTTGAGAATTGGATGGGACGCCAAAGAAGAAAATCTCACTCTTATCTAGGTTCGTGACTAGGCCACACCATTGAGAGAACCGAGTAATACCATCCTTGAGTAGGGATAAGGAGGGCATATTCGCCTAAAAAAAGAGGAGAACATCATCAGCAAAAAATAAGTGGGACAGTCGAGTGGGCTTGCACCGCCAGAAGAATTTGAACTTAGGCCGTCGGGTTTTGGAGATTGAGAATCCATGTGAACACCTCCATCACCAACGTGAAAAGGTAGGGAGACATGGGACCCCCTTGATGGAGTCCCCTACCACTAGGAAAGAAACCAAGAAGCTCTTCATTTAGAACGATAGAAAATTTAGGCGTTTGAACGCACACCATCATGAGTTTAACTAAGTGCTCGGGAATCTGAAGGGTTGCAATGTTAGTTCCAAGAAGTCTAGTTAACTATATCATAAGCCTTACGAAAATCTACCTTAATAACACATTTTGGTGGATATGGGTGTAGGTGAAAGCTAGCAAATAGCTCATAAGCTAGTAAAATATTGTCACTAATGCAACGACCTTTGACAAAAGCATTATGTAGAGGGCTGATAATAGTAAGCAAAACAAAAGCCAACCGATTAGCCAAAGTCTTCGTGATGCATTTATAGATAGTATTACCACAAGCAATTGGCCTATAGTCATTTACGGTTGTCGCGTTGCGGCGTTAGGGCGTTTTGGTACAAGGACTAAGATAGTGTTGTTAATCTCCCTAAGGATTTTACATGTACTAAAAAGTCTCTAACCGCCAAAATCATCTAGGGGCTGACGACATCCCGGCTTTGTTTGAAGAACTCGACACAAAAACCGTCTGGACTAAAGGCCTTGCTTGCCGCCAGCGAGAACATCGAGTCATAAATTTCTTCATCTGTAATAGGCCTAGCCATAGATCACATCTAATCTTGAATAAGAACGTGGTCCTACACCGCTTTGATGTCCTAGACTGAAGGTAAGGAATCAAGGGAAGAAGGTGCCAATAGATCTTCGAAGTAAGAAACAAATTTCTATCTCACAATAGTAGGATATGAAATTAGAGTCTTTTCGTCGTCCATCACCGAAATGATTTTTTTTTAAGGTGCCCGTTGTCAATGGAGTGATGGAAGAACTTGGTAGTTAGGTCTCCCTCCTTGAGCCACTTAGCATTGGATTTCTACTTATAGAACAATTCCTTCTGGAGCTAGAGATCTAAGAAAGCCCGGATTTGGTCATGCTCCCTATCTGCTAAGGCCTGGTTAAAAGGGTCCATAAGAAGGGCATCATGGCTAGAATCTAGAGCATTCCTAGCTTCTGCTGTCCTAGAAGAGATATCGGAGAATGAGTGCTTATTGAGATGTTTGAGCCTCATTTTCAGCATTTTGAGTTTCTGTACAAGATAAACATATGCGATCCCATCACTAGGGAGTCCCAAGTTTACCGAAGTATCAACTTGTAGGACGGGTGAGTCATCTAGAAGTTGAAAAATTTAAATGGCTTTCTTGAGTTTGAAGCATGTACTATTCTATTCTGATAAACATAGGGGAATGGTCAGAAATTTCATATGGCAAGAAGGATGCCTCAAAAAAGAAGAAAACCATACTCCACTGTGTGTTGACGAGGACTCTGTCAATTTTCCTTTGTTTCTGGTTATCCCCCAAGGATGTGGCCAAAGTGAATCTACAGCCAACATACCTCAGGTCATCCAGTTCTGCCTGATGTAGGTAGTTTCCAAACTCATCATAGGATGGCAGCCAAGAAGAAAAGCCACCAATACGATCAGACGAATGCCTGATGGCATTGAAATTGCTTGCAATCAACCAAGGGAGATCAACAAGCAATGAGCTATTGTGAATGATATCTAGCCATAGGGGACATCTGAGAACAAAAGTGTGTTTAGCATATACTACCGAAAGATGAAAAGTTATACTCGTACCAAGGCACTTTAAACTTCCATGTATGACCTGAGATGATGATGAATATGTATCAAACTCCACCAGCCTAGGGTTCCACCCAATCCATATTCTTCCTTTAGGAGAAAAATCATAGTTAGCCTTCCAGCTCCAGCCAGGGGCTAGCCTAGCTAAAATAACAGGAAACATCGCAATTGAGGACTTCGTTTCCAATATGCCAATGCAACAAAGGTTATTGGTTCTAATGAGATTTCTAATCTCAGCTTGCTTAATGGGGGTACCAATACCTCTAACATTCCACACATCTATATACATATGTACAAGAAGGGTAATGGCTACCACTTTTTACATCTTTTCTTCTTCTTTGAGGTGGCTTTGGGCTTAGGACTTTCGGAAGGGCTACTGTCAGTTCTAGCGACCTGCATAACACTGAGTTGCCGGGGGGTTCCAATGGTTGTAATTGTTCTTAAGGAGGGGACATCTTCTCCAAGGAAACAGAGGGAATGTGAGCTCCATCCTGCTCAAATTCAAAGCCATGATCACTAGCCTCTTTGTTAGATTCATCCTCCGAGATTGAGGAAGTCACCGAATGCGATCAAAGGGCCATCGAATTAGGTGTTGGGAGGGATCGCTCTAAGGGAGCACCCGACAAGGATCTCTCAAGAGTCCCGCACGTAATTGGTGTAGTGCTCTACACAGCAAGGGAGGATTGTGCCTTACCCTTATCCAGAGAATGAGGGGCATGAGTAGAAGAAGAGGACGCTCGATGCTTGCTCTACTTTCCCCAAACTTCTTGCCATCCATCCTCTGGCTAAGCTTTTAAAGGTTGATCGACAGCCATAGGAGCCTTCCCAGCAGCAAAAGAAGACTTTAAATTAGCTCAACTGGAATAGATTCACAAGTGGTGTGCTTTGCATTGATTTGCATGAAAACACGGGCATAGGAGATCATCTTCATGAGCTCCGTTTCTTGATCAACATACAACGGTTTACCAATGGCGCTAGCCACCACGTTAATGCCCATTGCCGACTAGAGGGTGTACGAGATATTTCTCAATCGCACCCAAACAGGGATAGTCTCATGGAAGCCTCTCTTGAGTTCCATCAACAAGTGCCACTGTTGGAGGATAAGAGGGACTTTGGCCACCGTGATAGGCCCTCCATCCAGTATCTTTCTCCGAAACTCAAGGTCCAGTATATGGAAGAAGAAAAAGTCATCGTCGTTGGCTGTAATTGTTCTTAAGGAGGGGACATCTTCTCCAAGGAAGCAGAGGGAGCGTGAGCTCCATCTTACTCAAATTCAAAGCCATGATCACTAGCCTCTTTGTTAGATTCATCCTCCGAGATTGAGGAAGTCATCGAATGCGATCAAAGGGCCATCGGATTAGGTGCTGGGAAGGATCGCTCTAAGGGAGCACCCAACAAGGATCTTTCAAGAGTCCCGCACATAATTGGTGTAGTGCTCTACACAGCAAGGGAGGATTGTTCCTTACCCTTATCCAGAGAAGGAGGGGCATGAGTAGAAGAAGAGGAAGCTCGATGCTTGCTCTACTTTCCTCGAACTTCTTGCCATCCATCCTTTGGCTAAGCTTTTAAAGGTTGATCGACAGCCATAGGAGCCTTCCCAGCAGAAAAAGAAGACTTTAAATCAGTAGAGGGGGCAATTCTAGAGGGAATGTCGGCATTGGAAGGAGCACATGTATGTCCAAAAGTACCGCAAGAGAGACATACAGCCTGGTTTTTCCATTTAGCTCAACTGGAATAGATTCACAAGTGGCGTGCTTCGCATTGATTTGCATGAAAACATGGGCGTAGGAGATCATCTTCATGAGCTCCGTTTGTTGATCAACATACAACGGTTTACCAATGGCGCTAGCCACCACGCTAATGCCCATTGCCGACTAGAGGGTGTACGAGATATTTTTCAATCGCACCCAAATAGGGACAGTCTCATGGAATCCTCTCTTGAGTTCCATCAACGAGTGCCACTATTGGAGGATAAGATGGACTTTGGCCACCGTGATAGGCCCTCAATCCAGTATCTTTCTCCGAAACTCAAGGTTCGGTATATGGAAGAAGAAAAAGCCATCATCGTTGGCCATGACTTCCAGCAAGTGAGGTCCCCAAATATGCTTTAAGGCCATCTCTGTTAGCTTAAAAGGCATTTTCCTCCCAACGTAATAACCCACTAAGCATTCCCTCCACTTGGGGTTATTAGCCTCAAGGATCTCATCCGATATATGCACAATCGGCCTATTGTTTATGAAATCAGGTGGCATGTAGGTGAGGTTGTACCCCTTAGTGGCTGATTTTGCCACATTAGCCCAAGAACGGCCTACTGGTCGGCTTGCATCAAGGTCAGACTTATTCAGAGATTGTGATGGGTTCGTCGCACCACAAGCTAAACTCTGTCTAGGACCACTTGGAAGCTAAGAAGAAGGCATGGGATCAGGAGGAGCTAGATTTGATTGGGCAAGGACACCAGGTTGCCCAACATTTGGGGTACCCAACTTACCCATTTTCTAAGGAGCGCGGGAATTCCTTCCCCTACTTCGGCCCCTATGCCTAGTTGCATGAGCAGGGGGGCATTACTTGAGACAAGAGGTATGTTCGGAGTTACCAAAGCACTTGTTTTGTGCCGGGCCCCCACCAAATTCGCATTCTCAAACATAAGAGAATACATCGTCTAAGAGAGTAACCAACCCAACCAGACCAAAGAATAATAGAAACCCATAAATCCCTAACCTAAAATGGACATAATTACTGTGACACTCCGAACCCTTCGGAAGTCGCCACAGCACCAATGTTACATCTTATTACCCTTTTGATAGTACTTAGAAGAAGCGTCGTAGTTCACAGGCATTTTTTTTTTTTAAAAAAAAAGCGGTCCCAGCGCGACTCATTAGCGAAAGCAAAATAAAACATCACCATCTCTTCCCCTACCAACCATGATACAAATACACACCACTAATCATCATGATTTTATAGACAAGCCATGACACTTTATTTACATATATTTTCAAGATGGGACTTCCTTTGGGTCGATACATCAAAAAGGAAAAGCCAGGATTAGCCATGTCCTGCCTAAAACCCCAAAAAGAACCCTCGACCCTCTACATCTCGCGTGCACAACCCCCATCACAAGTGTTGGCTAACTATCCCAAAAAAACAGCTCCTACTCGTCACGCACGGGTCTCACACCAAATCCGATGCGTCAGGCGGTGGCGGTGGCAACATCCCTCTCATCACCCCGTCGCGACGAACGTGGACGGAGACGAACTCCTGGACAATCGAACCCCCAGCTAAGCCTATGTCGTACATAACGAAACATCGCACACGTATGTATGTCAGTCCAGGCACATAAGGACAGCTGAACTCCTCGCACTCAACCTCGACGTCGGATGGTAAACCGTAAAATGCACCTCGCGCGACGGCAGGAAGCGGCATGCTGCTAATCTGAAATGTTGGTCCCTAAAAGGGGTTAGTACAACCACTCAGCAGGTAAATGAATCCAATAACCACTCAATGCATCATACAAATCATACATGCATTGCAGGCGTTACTTACCTTGAAGCCATGCGCATACTATACATGTGTATCATCAAGTCAGACTCATATCATCGTCATCATGACATTATTATATTACACACATGTCATCCTCATCATATACATGACATCATCACACCCTACACATGTCATCATCATCATGGCAGTCATCATATCACACATGTCATCATTATCATGGCATCATCATATCACACATGTCATCATTATCATGGCATCATCATATCATACATGTCATCATGCCATATCATATATCGTCACCATCATCATCATCATCATGCATCATGCCATATCATATATCATCACCATCATCATCATCATCATGCATCATGCCATATCATATATCATCATCATCATCATCATCATCATGCATCATGCCATGTCATATATCATCATCATCATGCTTTGATTTCCACTTTTAACTTTCAATTTGATCACCACATCATCCTTCCTCGGATCATCAATTTCATCTCATATTATACCCTCGCATCCCATGCGAGAAAAACCTCCGGCATTCAGCCATTCCAGGCCACCGGGCATCCGGCCCCCCACATTCTGGGCATCTCGCATCCCAACTGGCATCACGAGGCATTCCCCTTTGGCAAAGACCTCCAATAGGGCTTCCGGCATTTACACTCCCTGGCCGGGCATCCCGCACCCCAATCCTGGCATCGCGAGGCATTCCTTTCGGGCAAAGACCTCTGACAAGGCTTCCGGCACCCCACATTCCGGGCATCCTGAATCTCCCAGGGTCATCCGGCCTTGTATCTCAATACAATCCGGGCATCATCATCCACCACAACCATCTCCTCATTTAACATTATCCATGTTTACCAATTTCGGTCTTAATTTAGCATGGCATATGATGTGACATCAAACAAGTCATATTCGGCATGGAATTCACACATGCATTTTAAATTCAATGTCATGCATACATCAAGACCTCATCATACATACTACATGGTATAATTATTTATGAAATAAAATTTAATGGAATTTATGGTCAATAAAATAATCCATTTTCATGCCCTTTTTCATTTATTTAAAATTCCAGCTTTTATCATTTTCAAAAATATTAAATTTAATATCTATAAATTCCCAAAAATTATAAAAATTAAGGCAAGTGATAAACAAGAAAATAGAATAATAATTTCATGCAAAACACATGGCCAAATAGAATTTCACACAATTTCACAATTCTCACAAAATGGCATGTCATTTTCAGGTGAAATCAGAATGCACAGTTTCTGAAGAAATTCGATTAAAATATTCATACGACCTCCAAAAATTACGAAATTTTACCGAGTTATAGTCAAGACATTTTCGTACATCTTTCATGAAGACTTCCAAGTCAGATTCTTTTTAGATAAATTTCTACAGTCTCACGAAGCTTCTGGATCCCTTACCGAATCGTCCAGTGCATGCTTCTCCGAAATACTGCGTTTTCACCTACCTATTCTCTTTCGTTTCCTCTGAAATTTTGATATGTTATACATCAAGATGTCCTATACAGGTTTCATGAAGAGATCTAAGTCAGATAACCAGAGTATAGTCGTCATTTAGGTCCATGATGTCTCGGGTGTCCTGTAATACATCTCCAGAATTTCCGTCTTCAAGATCTAGTCGATTTACTAGGTTATACTTGTTCATTTCACTTAAAATTTGAGTATGTTGTAGTTTAAGATGTCCCCTACAACTTTGATGAAGAAATCGAAAAGAGATTCTTAGCACAAATCAACATGCAACCACAAATCCAACAAAAGGTCAGTGAAATCTTTCCAGATCTGAGGTCTCCGTAGGATGAGAGTTTAACCCCTCCAATCTCCATAATTTTCCACGAAATTTCAGTATGTTATAGTTCAAGATGTTAGATACAACTTTCATGAAGAGATCGAAGCCAAAAGCGGACTCTAAACATGCATGAAAGCTCACACAACATTCTGACTCATACAGATTCAAGCGAAAACATCCCAGATCTAGCATCTCCGTAGGATGAGAGTTTGACCCCTCAAATCTCCATAATTTTCCACGAAATTTCAGTATGTTATAGTTCAAGATGTTAGCTACAACTTTCATGAAGAGATCAAAGCCAAAATCGGACTCTAAACATGCATGCAAGCTCACACAACATTCTGACTCATACAGATTCAAGCGAAAACAGCCATACCACCCAAGAACAATCCATCCATACTTCTGTTTTCCTCACCTAATCACCCAAACTCGACACTATATCAACCATACATGTAACAAACACACATGCAAGAGCAGCAAAGGACCCCCAACTTGCCTCTAGACCACACGAACGGCGGTACACGGCGGCACACGGCGGACGGACGGTGAGCGACGGCAACTCCCTCCTCGGCTTCTCCTCTCTCGGCCGCTCTCTCCCTCTCTCTCGCACAATCTCTCTCTCTCTCTTTGGGCGAACAAGCAACCGGCCACCCCTCTCTCTCTCTTCCCTTTTATCCCCCCTAATCCTCATCATTAGTAATGATTGTTTGCCTTCAAATTAGCCAATGCATGGCATCCTCCTTTGTGCCACTTGTCTCATTGCATGCATAATGGGCTTGGGCTTTGGGCCATCCGGCCACTTCTTGGGCCTCCTCTTGGGCTGGTCGACAGCCCACTTGTGGGCTTCAATGGGCGGCCAACTTGGCCCATTAAAGTTCCACTCTTGGGCTTAAGGCCCAATCAAATTTTTACCCCCTTTTTTTTCTTTGAATTTCTTCTATAAGTTTTTAAATTTTAATTTTCAACATGGCCAAAGTCTGGTGACATTTTTATTTAATTTATAAGGTGCATGGCCAAGCATAGATTATTATCATTAATCTATCAAATTTAAAATCTCATAATCACAAGCACAAATCACCTAATCTTAAAAGAAGACTAATGGCTAAATCATAAGCCATAGGAAATTTCATTACCTAATTAGAGACTTTAACACACCTTATAATTTGACTTTGAATTTTGGGATGCCACAATTACCCAAGTAATGTGTCCCAAGGGAAAAGCTTAAGTGGAAATGAAGATGGAGGTAGGGCGACACAATCCTCCAAAAACTAGCTCCAACAAACGATCGAAGCTTAAGGGATTAGCAAAATATTAGTTCAGGTGAAGAAGACACTGTGTGCCTAGCTTGAGAGAGACGGGTGAACAGTAACCGGTGACAAAGGCTCTTTTTTCATTGGTTGTTGTTTCACTTCAGCCAACTCCCTTCTGTAGTAGCAAGCGACGAGAGCACAAATTGTGAGGTGAATATAGTGAGAATCAACTTTTGTGGGAAGGAGATTCTAGGGCTTGTATAAAAGCAAGGCATAGAATGGTAGAATGTTTCAGTCATTCGGTGGGAGGCCACGAAGGAAGATGGGAAACCAAGCTTTGTCCATTTGATTTAGGGTTTTTGAAGAGATGATATTTAGGGCAAAAAAAGATAGCTTAAGCTCTACGAATCGAGAGAGAGCAAGCTGTACAAACTGAGACAGTTATTGATTTCCCACACCAAATCTATGTTAAGATCATGGATAATATCTTTGGATTGTATTCAAAATTGACAATGTGGTTGATTGGAAGAATTCTTGTTAACTTGTAGAGGTTACTTCTAATTGTGTTTGTGGAATTTCAAAGCTTTCAATCTTAAATAGTGCTTCGGGTGAATTCTAGAGACACATGTGTAGTTGCTAAAGTATATCTAATCTTCATAGAGAATTAGAATGTTGGTGGTATTGTATGCTGATAGGATCGAGCACTCAACATATTAGTGTTGGATCAATTGGTTTGAATATGGGTATAAAATAGATGACTTCCCTTAGCAAGTTAGATTTATTGACTAGGAAGATCATTTCAAAGTTTGAATATTGTCAATTCAATTTGTTATTTAGATTTTTTTTCTTTTTTTGGTTATCAATCAATATGGGAAAACCTATCTTTTGAACACAAGAAAAATTTGCATAATCTATGAGCTCCACACTTTTTTTTTTGTTTTTTTTATCAAACTTTTGATTTCGTTGCAACAAAGAAAGTTCATTGTTACAACTATGAAATTATTTGGAACTTTTGTAGGAAGGAAATGGGTAGATATCATGACTAGTTCTTGTATCCAAGATTTGTTTCTATTTG